>NC_136971.1:24286322-24485882 GCF_032717465.1 Coenobita brevimanus
GAGAGTTGTACTCCACACAGGGGCAGATAAAATCCCTGTATAGAGTCAACAATTGTGCAGGGGTAAAGAAAGAATGGAGTTGGCTTAGCACACCCAATCTCTTGGAAGTTAGATTTTACAAGAGATGTAATATGATCTTTCCAAGATAAGTCCCGAGTAAAGGAAACCTCAAGCATGTTCAAGGATGATGCAGGATTAAGCTGAATATTATTAAACATTAGTGGGTCCTGTGGAAGATTTTTATGGGTTGATAGGTGTAAGAACTGAGTCTTAGATGCATTAAAAACAGGATTATTTTTACCCTAGTCAGAGATACGAGCCAAGTCAGGCATTAGGTGTGCCATAGCCTCATCCCTTGTTTGTTGAAGTAACTGCTGAGATGGGTGTTGCGGGAAACAAATGGAAAGGTGAAGGGTGGAGTCATCAGCATATGAGTGGATAGGGTTAGATGTATAGCTTAGAAGGTCATTGATGAATAAATGGAAGAGCATTGGTGATAGGACAGAGCCCTGAGGAACACCACTGTTGATAGATCTAGGAGAAGAACGATGGCCGTCTACAACAGCGGCTATAAAACGACCAGAAAGGAAGCTAGCGATGAAGGCACAGATAGAAGGATAGAAACCGTAAGAGGGCAGTTTGGAAATTAAAGATTTATGCCAGACTCGATCGAAAGCCTTTGAGATGTCAAGTGCAATGGCAAAGCTTTCGCCAAAGTCCCGAAAAGAGGATGACCAGGAGTCTGAAAGGTAGGTGAGAAGATCACCAGTGGAGCGTCCCTGACGGAACCCGAACTGACGATCAGAAAGAAGGTTGTGATAGGAAAGATGCCTTAAAATTTTTCTATTAAGAATTGACTCGAAAACTTTTGAAATACAGGACGTTAAAGCAACTGGACGATATTTGGAGGGTTGGGAGTGGTCACCCTTCTTTGGGACTATTGCAATAGATATAACATGACCTTCTTTTATGAAATTAGGATGAATTAGAAAAATCATGCATAATCCTAACCAAATGAAATACCGAATTATTAATATAAAATCTGTAATGCTCACTAGCTGGTAACTTTGGTCGACCCATTCTCTGTACCCTACGGTATGTTCGGAGTTCGTAGGAGACGTTAGTGTTTGATTAGCAGCCTCAGTTGGAAGTGTAGCGCAGCAGCGGTCGCTGTCACATTAGTCAATATCTATCTGTCTATATATCCATCTATATCTATCTATCTGTCTATCTACCTACCAATCTATCTATCTATCTATCTATCTATCTATCTATATATATATATAATCTGTATACACACACACACACACACACACACACGCACACCCCCATGCGCACGCGCGTCCCGCTTTTACCTTCAGTAAATCTGATCACCTTAACTTATAGTTTACTGGTTAAACCTACATTATTATTAACCAGGTAACGTGGTCCCAGAACAGAATCTCAAATGACCATTATAGATTAATGGTTAAACTTGCATTAATATTAACCAGGAAATGTGGTCCCAGGACAGAATCTCAAAGGACCCTTATAGTTCACTGGTTAAACCTAACTCGACACTTACTATTAATATTGGCAAGCTGAGAATCCCTACGTAATCTCGGGCAGGTCACATTTTAACACCCACCCTGGGTGTGAAAACTCCTGTGGATAATGTGCATTCTCTGGGAATCCTCAGAGAGGCCCACAGCTCGAGATACCACAAGGTAATTCAAACACAGCCTCGGATTGTCCTTACAGTGGTCTCGAACTTCCCCCTTAACCTACAGTATACATGTATATACAGGTCCTGGACGTAAAGTGTCCTGTGGGACCAACGGGCGAGACTTCAGGTCTTATTGGTACACTAATAACTGGGAACCAAGCTAGTCCTTGTATTGCATAAATCTCTGAGGACGCCTGTCTTACAGAACCCAGCATACAACGGTTGCCAGTGTTAATCATCAATTAGCAAGCAAGACATCAGGTCTGCACCTACATTGTCACTTCCCTTGATGTATCTCACAACAAAGTTAAACTGCTGCAAATACAGTGTCCAGTGTGTCAATCTTGCATTAGCCGTCTTAGTCGTGCTGAGACTAGTGAGTGGCATATGATCAGTTTCCAGAATGAATGGTGCTCCATATAAATAATAGTAATATTTCCTAACACCATCAACAACTGACAAGAGTTCCTTCTCAACAGTACTGTAATTCCTCTCGGCAGGTTTAAGCTTACGGCTGTGGTATGCCACTGGGAAAATTCCACCTTCTGTTTCTGTTTCTTGCATTAATACGGCACCTACTACATCTTGTGAAGCATCAGTGTGCAGTATGAAAGGTTTGTTGGAATCAGGCAACTGTAAGATAGGCTCCTTACACAGCATATTCTTAAGGGCGGCAAAAGATCTCTCTTGCGTTTCTCCCCATTCAATGGTGTTTGGAGCATGTTTCCTAAGCACCTTGTACAATGGTTTGGCAATGAGAGCAAAGTTGGGGATAAAACTCCTATAATACCCCACTAGGCCAAGGAATGCCCTAACCTGTTTCTTGGTCACACGTCTCGGGCTTCCCTAACTTTTCTGATCTTGTCGCCCTGACACCTGCAGCAATTGTTGCCAACAACATGTCTGAGGAACTCCACCTCACTGTGAGCAATTTTACACTTGCTAGGCTTCACAGTCATATTGAAACTCTGGAGTCTACTGAAGACAATTTCCAAGAGTCTGAGGTGCTCCTCCAACATGGCAGAATGAATGAGGACATCGTCAATGAACATTTCTACCCCTACAATACCATGGAGCACTTGTCTCATGGCACGATTGAATACTGCTGGGGAACTGGTAAGTCCAAATGGGAGGACTTTATATTGATACAATCCCCTAGGAGTAGCAAAGGCAATGAACTGATGGCTCTCGGGGTGAAGGGGAATCTGAAAGAATCCCTTCACCAAATCAAGCTTCATGAAATATCGTGACCCTGCCAGCTTGGAGAAGATGGCAGTGTGGTCACCTATTTGCTCAGCATCCACTTTGGTGATTGCATTTAGCCTCCTATAGTCGCCACAAATCCTGACTCCATCATCCATCTTGCAGACTACTACCATTGGACTACAATAAAGAGATGAGGACTTTTCAATATTACCCGCAGTCTCCATGTTGGCAATTTCGTTGTCTACTGCTTCCAGTAGTCGCATGAGAACCGGATATGGCTTAACCTTTACGGGAGTATTGCTGGTCAACTCAATTTTGTGACAATCAACCTTTGCGAGTCTAGGTTGGTCAAAGACATCAGCATACTGACAGAGCAGTGACCTTATGGCATTCTGGTCACCTAATGCTAAGTCAGTGTTAAGACATCTCTGACAGTCTCCTCCTGACGGGACTGAATGGTTAAGAGCTCGTCATCATGGTCATCAGCTGGGATCACAACGGCTGCCCCGGTTTCTTCCAGTGGCTGGTCAGTGTCATTGGCTACTCGTGGGCCAGTCTCTTTGGGGTTTGACTCATGATAAGCCTTCAACATATTAACGTGGAACCTTTTATGAAGATTCCCCATCTGAATTATGTAGCTGAAGTCTGAAATGCGTTCTATTACATCATATGGACCCTTCCACTGTGCCAACAACTTGTTCTGGGCAGTGGGGAGTAACATCAAGCACTTATTGCCTTGACTGAACTTCCGGAGCTTTGCCTTCTTATCATAATAAGCTTTCTGAACTTCGCGCACCTTGATCAATTCTTCCTTAGCTAACTCGCACATCGACTGGAGGCTGTCAGCTAGATCAAGGACATAGGTGTAGGTGGTCTTGACTTCAGGGTCGAGTTCTTCATCGTCCCATAACTCGCAAAGGGCTTGAAGTGGTCCACGGACCGACCTTCCATACACCAGTTCAAAAGGTGAGAACTTCAAAGAATACTGTGGGGCTTCTCGATAAGAAAATATAAGAGGAGCAATGAACTGCGGCCATTCCTTTGGCTGTTCGGCGGCCATGCGCTTTAACATCTTCTTGAGAGTCCCATTGAACCTCTCACACAACCTGTTACACATGAGATGATACGACGTAATTTGCAAGCCTCGGATGGACAACATTCTGAATGCTTCATTCATCATTGCAGAGGTGAACTGAGAACCTTTGGTCGCTTAAGACCTCCTAGGGGATACCTACACGACAGAACACTTCAATCAATGTCTCAGCAACAGTGACAGCCTCTATATTCTTAAGGGCCACGGATTCAGGCCACCGTGTGCTGAAATCAACGATAGTGAGGATATACTTTGATCCATTACTTGTCCTAGGAGAGATTGGCCCTACAGTGTCAACTGCTACCCTCTCGAACAGTTCAGAGATTATAGGCATTGGTTTCAATGGCACAGGATGGACATGTCCCTGGTCAGTGGTATGCTGACACACATCACAGGAATGCACAAGCCTTGTTATTTCCTGTCCCATTCCTGGCCAGAAAAAGTCAGCATGGATGCGGTCAGAGGTTTTTTTTTGACCCATGTGACCTCCCATCACTGAACAATGACCTAATTCTAACACTGCTCGGCAATACTTCGCGGGAATGACGAACTGCAGTCGAACCTTGCCCTGGGGTGTTTGTGACTCACGGTACAGCCGTCCTTACTTACGAAGGAACCTGGCTTGACCCCCCCGTGAATACTTAATCACATTACCCTCCAGCTTCTTACGCACTGAGAGAAGTGTTGGATCGGGCTGTTGTTCTTGGACAACATCTTGACTACAAATCAGATCTTGCAGCGTTGCAACGCTGCGGGTGACACGGTTCGGAGCCTTTGCGATGGCCTTCATTACTGCAACAGCTGAAGTCTGAATAGCAAGATCTATGGCGCAACTATTTTTGACGCCTGGTATGTGGCTGATAATGAGGTTAAACGAAGGTTCTGGCATGACTACAGCAACTGTCAAGCCAGTGTAGAAAGGAGTTGCCACCTGGATATGTGCCTCAGGGAACAATCTCATTGATCCATCAATATGTCTAATTTGGATCTGCTTACCTGTGTACTCGTCGGGCCAAATTAAACTTTGCTTGACAGAACAACCTGAGGAACCATTATCTCTCAGAACATTTATGGAAACACCTCCCACAAACCCTGGCTGAACAAGAAAGGTAGTGTTGCTGGTGGAAGGGTCTGAGGAGGCAGCAGCCAATCATTGATGAGACTGCGGAATGAACGATGCAGCAAATGTGGCGCCCTGAGAACTAAATGCTTGAGGGGTCGTGCTTACCATCTGAGAAGTTGGAGCATTGACCACCTGTGATGGAGAGTTCACTGTCGCTGATGGACTAGTGAACTGTGGAGAAGAACCTGTACTGGTGGGGATGGCACTAATGTGCACTTGTTGGGAAATGAAGGCTGCATTTGCATCCTGCCTCCGATACACTAAAGTCGATTATCCCAGCTGAGGGTTATGTGGTTTGCCCTTGCTCTCCTGCTGCTTGAAATACTGGTACTGCTGCTGCTGGTTAGGGTTCTGCTTGTTGTACCACTTCCACTCAGGTTTCTGAGTGTTTTGCCCCTGGTCCTTCCTCTGCGGTTTTGGACTTTGGCCATTATTCTGAGAACGGCCTTGATGCTGGGGTTCAGTCTGAGATGGTTTCCCAGATTTGTCAGCTTTCCTGTTCCAGGTGTGTTGCTTACAAGCTTGGTACCCGTATGCAGTGAAGAATGCATCAGCCTTCTCCACCATTTGGCTGGCATCCCTTACCTGGCAGATCTTAAGCTGAGCCATAAGCTCAGCAGGCCATGACTTTTCTAGCTGCATGCACAGCATAAGGTCAATTATCCCCTCTCATGTGGGAGGGGTTTCATCTTTTTCCATCCACTCATCTAAGTAAGCAGTAAGTTGATCAAGAAACTGAACAGCAGTCTCCTTTTCTTGTAGACGCGCCCTCATAAACTGACACCTGTCGTCGTCAACTGTGAGACCGTACGCTTTGATGAGTGCGGCCTTCATCATCTCATACGTGAGCTTGTCTCCACGAATTTTGTGAAGAATATCGAGGGCAGGGCCCTCAAACAAGCTAAGAAACTGGAGTCGCTTAGCTGCCTCATCCAGCTAGTACAGCTACATCATGTCTTCAAAACGAGCTATGAACAGCTTGATTCGCTTGCCTTCCTTGTATGAAGGAAACTTGAGGTGTGGTTTTGCCAGAACGTGTGCAGGGAGAGCGCTCATGGAGCTTGGGTTGGCTGCACCAGATGTGTCTGAAGCCAAGGAGTCTTGCTTGAGCTTCAGCATCTCAAGTTCATGTTTCTCACGTGCCTCGCGCTCGGCACGTTCGTGTTCTCATTCTCTCTCTCGTTGTTCTCGCTCGTATTCGCGTTCTCTCTCGCGTTGTTCTCGCTCGTATTCACGTTCTCTCTTGCATTGTTCTCGCTCGAGTTCACACTCTCTCTTGCGTTGTTTGTATTGTTTTTGCTTGTGTTCACCTTCTCTCTCGCGTTCCTCACACTGAATTCTACTATCTTCACAGGCATCATTCTCACGCTGCTGCTCGTAACTAAACCGTGAGAGCACATATTCTTTAATTTGTTGGGGATCGATAAGCCCCATATCTTTGGCTTCCTGTACATATATTAGTGCCAGTAGCCATGATGCTAACTCAACTAAGGCTGAGTGGACTAAGGACTGAGTACTGACTGCTATTTTGCAGAGAAATGTTAATAATCAAAAGTAAAGAATATAGGCATAGGTTGGTAGTGACCTGATTTATCTAGTTAAATTGGTGAAGAAAATAAGAAAGAAAAAAATGCAACTGACTGGGAAACTATTACGTAAAATTAATAGCAATGAATCAATAACCACCAGTAAGACAGTGCCTATAGACTTTAATGATAACAAATACCTAGGTGTGAGTGATTGAGTATTATCTCGTTAATAACTTTAGAGCTAGGAGTTAATATCCTGGAATGACATCGCCTGATGTCACGGTGGGAATGTGAATTTAATGAATTAAAAATTACTGAATGTTACTTGAAAATAGAGACAAGGGATTGACTTGTGAAAATCAAGTAGTAAGTCTTACTTTATTCCGGCTTACTTCGCCTATTCTCTAAGGACGAGAAATTATAAACTTTCTCAACAGTACACAGCAGAGACTAATTACTCACGAGTGCTGTTTGTAGTACGGTTAGCCTTTCGAGAAAGTGACTCCACCTCTGACAGTCAATAACTAATACTACTAATAATAAACAGGTTCTTGCCAGTGCTTAACTCCTGGCTGGTGCAACGGATTTAAGTTTAATACAAAAGAACTGCCCTAAGTACCAGTTATGGATAATATAACGAATTTGTGCACACTAGGAGCGGCAACTAAAGTAAGCTTAATGTGGAGAAATAATACACGAGTCTAATTACATTAAGCTCTAAGAAAAGAACTATAAATTTATTGATTACAATAAAATAAATTTACGTTATATGAATCTCAAAATGAATTCAAAAAGGGAGTTCACGGTCACTAGGGGACTCATGAATTCAAATAACAAAGAGAATACACTCACTTGCTCATTCAAAAGCTAACTGAACTTAAGCCTAGAAAAATGAACAGAAATACTGGTCAGTGGAGGGGGGCCGAACGAAAGACTGGGCACCTGTGATGAACACCAATGCTGCTATTCGCTCCAAGCTCACTTCGCCAATCACCGTCTAGGTAGAGATTCAGGAATTCGCCGTACAACAGAGACTTTGCTCTAATCTGAGCACAAAATGATCCTATCCTCGCGACAATCCTGAGCTGACTAAGTTCAAACGGGGAAAAGAGGTAGGGGCTGGCCATGTTTGCCGGATGTAGGCGTGGCCTAACTCCAACGGTCAATGGAGAGAGAGGATGAAAGATATAGACACGCAATAAATCACTCAGTGAAAGCACTAATGTCGTGCATAAGAATGGTCACTTATGAAACAGTGACAAATGTTCTGAAAACCGTCCCAAACGAAGTGAATACGAGGACGGTTGAACTGAGTGATGCCCAGTGGGAATTCCACTAGGGTTCGTGGTTTTCTCATCAAAGTACAATGTCACGAATTTATATAAATACACCCGCACGAATTCGTGACAACATTAACCTGGAGGATAGGCCACCATATCTCATGCACCAATCTGCTACTCTACATGTACTTTACATACCACGCAATGTACCCCACTACATCACAGGGATTGACGTCAGCAAGGGCATGTGGCCAGAAAATTTTGCCCAGGGTACCTAGTGGCAACCCTGGTGAGAGATGTGACACAGGCTCTGCCAGCGTAGTTTTTGAGGACCAGACTGGGATGGGGCTTGGAACTATGCCAGAGCATTCAGGGCATTGCGATTCCCAGGCTGCTGCTTCCATCTAATGAAGAGGGACACGAACACGGGAGTAACGCCCCAGGTAGCTGCCCTATCAGTGGGTGCATAATGGCAGGGCAGTTGCAGTGCCAAAGCGTGCTTGGAGGACGTCCCTGCATCTCTCCTGGCATGGTGTCCCGAGGCCACTACCACAGCTACCGGCCATGGCAGGCAGGCTATGGGTCCCAGGTTCCATGCCTGGGCATGGGACTATGTACGTGGGCGTGGCCTTTGGTTTGTCCCTTCCCTCTGTTGCATTTTTTTTTACACGGCAAAAAACGACAGCAAAAAACACAAGTCGGAGGAAACTGAATCACACAAGGGGATCAGAATGTGGGCAGTTTGAAGGGTAGAGTGGGGGGGGGGGGGAATTTGATAATGAATAGGAGGTGGGTGGACATTGGATGTGTACAAAAGGTTTGGTATAGGGGAGGATTGGCCAGAATAATTGCCAGGAGGGATTGTACTGTAGTTATAACATATTTTGGCAGGGAAATGCAGATGGATATGGTGGTGTGAGTGTGCTGGTTAAGGTAAAATGGGTGGAATATATCATGAATGTAATGAGGGTGAATGAAAGGATTTTAACTGGAAAAATTTTGTTCGGTAGGTTCACTTCTTCACTTATGTCGCTGTATGCTCCACATGCTGGCATGGATGATGAAGAAAAAGATAGATTCTGGGATGACTTAATATGTGTTTTAAGTGGTATGGGGGACGACGAGATCGTAGTATTAAGAGGGAACTTAAACGGTCATGTGGGTGAGGCAGCTCAAGGATATGAAAGGGTACACATATGGTACAAAGGGTACAAAGGAAAGCAAACAGCAACAGATCTAATGGTCCTTTTGAGGCTGCTTGTTACAGACAAGACTATCTCTATAATATCTGATTCTACAAGTTGAAGGTAAGGGTAGTAAAACAAGAAGGCTCTCCCCCACCCACCAAACCCTCCAGTTGAAGCTGGCAGGAAAATGGGAAGGGCCAACATGCAGCATGGAAAAGCTAACATGGAATATTCATAGGAAAGTCTGAAAAGTGGTATTCTGTCCTACTTTATCTGTACACTACAAATGTCAATAAGCTACAGTTTACATTATTACATAGTATTTCTCTGCTATAGTTTCATCACAATCTGAAACAGAGAAAAACAGTTAGCATTTTTATTCGGTCATGAGGGTGTTTAGCTGGGGATTTGAAGCGAGATACTTATCCAAGCAATTTTTTTTATGTCACCACTGTCCTACAAACAACGACATCCCTGGGGAAATTTATTCCAAATGTTAACCCTGCTAGAGAAAAAATGCTTTGCATCATTTGAGTGGAAACAATTATACTCATTACCTCTAGTATGGTTCGAATGATCAATTCCAAAGTACTTGTCAACATCCATATTATCGATTCCTTTAATAATCTTGAATTCTTGAATCAGATCCCCTCACAGTCTGTGCTTTGATAACTTAAATAACTTTAGCACATTTAACCGCTCCTTGTACGATTTATTCCTCAGTCTGGGTATCATTTTTGTTACTCATTGCTGCACTCTCTAATTTCTCAATATCTTTCCTCTAATACGGTGACCAGAACTGCATAAAATACTCTAGATGTGGACGCAATAAGGAATTGTAGAGGGTAAGAATTATCTTTTCAGATTTGAAGTCAAATGATCTACCTTTAGATCCAACTAGTTTGTTTGCTTTCATTATAGCTTCTGTGAACTGTTGACTTCTTCAGATCATCTGTTAAAATTATTCCTAGATGCTTTTCATGGTTTACGTTCATGAGCTGAGAATGATTCATTGTATAACTACATTTTTCATTTTTACTTCCAATATTTAGAACTTTGCACTTATCAATATTATAATCCATTTGCCATTTTTCGGCCCAATTAAGTAATTTATCAAGATCCCTTTGAATCACTATTCTTAGTTCTGGGTTATCTGCTCTATTACCAATCTTCTTATCATCAGCAAATTTTGTTAAGTTACAAAACACGCCTTCATCAGTGTTCTCTGTATAAACCAAAAACAAGTAGGGCCCAAAACTTAGCCTTGCAATACTCCACTTATAACATTTTTCCAGTCTGATTCCTTGCCATTAATTACAATTCTTTGTTTACGATTCGCAAGCCAGCTTCCTAGTACATTGCCACCAGTTTCTCAACAAGTCGAATATGTGTAAACTTATCAAATGCTTCTTTGAAATCAAGGTTAATGACACTGACTGATTTAGTGTCATACATGTTGATAATATCATTGAAAAAATCAAGTAGATTAGTAAGACATGAACGCTTACTTCGGAATCCGTGCTAAGAGTTTTTTATGTGATTGTTCTGTCCTAAATGCTTGACCAATTTATCTCTAATTATGGTTTCTAACAACTTGCAAACAACTGATGTCAAGCCTATTGGTCAGTAACTGCTCGGTTGAAATTTGTCTCCCTTTTGGAATATCGGAGTTCTATCTATCTATCTATTCCCAGACGCCTCAATCCCGTTTGGGGTGACCACAAACAAATCGCCTCCACGTCGCCCTATCCCCCGCCATTTCACTGCCCTGCTCCCAACTCACACCCCCCCTCTCTCATATACCTCTCCACCCCATCCCTCCATCTCATCCTCGGCCTCCCCTTCTCTCTTCCACCCTCCACCTCACTCACATACACTCTCTTCGTCATTCTTTCACCCTCCATCCTTTCCACATGGCCAAACCACCTCAGTGTGTTCCTCATAACACTTCCTATCACATCCACATCCACACCACAACACTCCTTTATATCCTCATTCGTCAGCCTGTCTCTCCATGTGACTCCACAGGCTCCCCTTAAATAACTCATTTCCACTGCTCTCACTCTTGACTTGTGTCCTTCCAGCACGTTCAAGCTTCACTTCCATACGTTAGAGTTGGTATCACAATATTGTCATGTAGTGACTTTTTCACTTCCATGCTCACTTCCCTGTTTCTTATCACTGCTTTCAAGGAACCAGCAACCTTTCTTTCCTGCTGTACACTTTCAAGCACTTCACCCTCCAAACCTCCATCCTTACTCATCACACTACCCAAGTCCTTAAACGTACTCACATTTTCCAATTCCTCATCATCCAACCTCGCTGTACATTCACTGACTTCACCTCTCTCAAAGACCATCACTTTACTCTTCCCTACATTCACCTTTAGATTCCGTTTCTTACACACTCTCCTAAACTCAGCCACCAAGCCTTGCAGCTCCCCTTCGTCTTCACTCAACAACACAGTATCATCTGCAAACAACAGTACAGGGAGTTTCCAAACACTATCCTCTCTCACCAGGGCCACTCCAACATCCACTATCCTACCTTGTACCTCTTTTATTACCCCATCCATGTACAGATTGAACAACCATGGAGACATGACACATCCCTGTTTCAACCCAACCTTCAAAGAGAAAAATTCACTTAGTCCACTATCCACACGCACTCCAGCCTTAGCACCATCATACATACTCTTCACAGCATTCAACAACTTCCCATCTACTCCATATATTCTTAATACTTTCCACAATCCTTGTCTATCCACCCTGTCATATGCTTTCTCCAGATCCATGAAAGCCGCATACAACTTCCTTCCCTTCTCTAGAAACTTTTCCACTAAAGATCTAAGAATTAATATCTGTCTAAGAATGAATATCTGCTAATTTCCAGCTGGTTGGTACTATGTCACTTCAGAGAGAGATGTTGAATATATGTGCTAAGGGTTTCACTATTTCTTCTTTTGCCTTCTTTAAGACTCTTGAAGGCATTCTATCTGGCCCTGGTGTTTAATTTATCTTTAGTTAATTTTGCTCAAGGAGTACATCTCTTTCACTGATATTTTCTTTGAGTGTGATACACGTGCAGAGAACAATGGTTGGATTGAGCATGATCTTTCTGCTGTAAATACAGATGTAACGAAATTATTAAGAATCTTAGCCATCCCGATTTCATCATTTGTATGCTCACCATCCGCTGATATTAGTGGCCCTATTGTTGGTGTTAATATTTTCTTATTTTTTACATAACTGAAAAATTCTTTGAGGTTTGATTTACTGATGCCTGCAATATGTGCATCAAGGTTTTCCTTACTTTGCTTTATCAATTTTTTTGCATTTTGACTTAAATTGAGGTAAATATCTTTATCCTCGTCATTATTAGTGACTTTGTATTTCTGATAAGCATGTATTTTTGCTGAGAGACATCTTAACATTGCTGTTCCACCATTTTGGCTTATTACTTTTCACTGGTCTTCTATTACACATCGGTACACATTCATCAACTGCCTTATTAAGGATTTCTGTTAACTCTGCTCATGCTGTGTTTATATTTGCACTTTCAACAATCAGTTCCCATTCACTGCTGTGTAAAGTTAACTTTAATTTGTGAAATTCGGCTTTCTTCTAGTCTGGGATTTTCTCAAAACTAGTTTTGGTTGGTGTCACAGAAACTGAGGTTGAATGTGACTATGCGATGATCAGTAGTACTAAATTCTCCTCTTGCTTGAACATTATGAACAAAGTGTTCTGACCTCGCCAGTATAATATCTAGGATATTTTCTCCACACGTGGGTTGCTTTACAAACTGATGTAATGAGCTTTCGAGTAAGTTAGTATACAAGTCTAACCCTGTGTGTGAAGATAAGAATCCAGTCCATCTTGTTATTGGCAGGTTGAAATCTCCAACAATCACTGTATTCTGGGTGCAACAGACTTTCAAAATTTGTTCATATAATCTTATCGTCAATATCGCAGGACTGGGCTGGTGGACGATAAATTTATCCAAATGTCATCTTTCTTAGTGATTTATTTCTGAGCTGAACGTAAGTTATAGCAAAATTGTCAATGGATGGTTTAGGGATTACAACTGGATGAAGATTACTTGTAATATATAGCAATATGCTGCCTCCCATCCTCCCATCCTCTCATTACTGAAAATACTGTAACCAGGAAGGTTATAGTCTGTTATAAAATATCTTTATTGAATATCTATCTAAGATTCAGTAATGGTAACAATGTTGTAGTCGTCAACAAATACATGGGCCTCTAAATCTGGAAACTTATTTCTCAAACTGCGAGCATTTACAAGACAAACTTTAACATTACCCTTACTCCCATGAGGGTAGTCTGGGACATTAGCCATTCTTTGATCACAGTTTATGTCAGCATGTCTGTTCGTCCTGAGTGCTCTCCGTTTTTTCTCCAGTAGGACTTCACAGTTTCATTCAGGATGCGAGTAAAGCACGCAGAACCAATCACATTCAAGTGCAAACCATCTCTTGCAAACAAACCCGGCTGTTGGCAAAAATCATTCCATGTGCTGACAATGAGACTTTAAATGATTATTAAAACTGAAGGCCTTATTGTAGAATGCACTGCCAGCCGCAATCCTAGATAGTACCCTTGAATGAAAATGTTTTTAGTCTTAGCCTTGTATCGCTGGATCATCATGTGGAACTGCTTCACCAGTTCCTCCGAACAGGCTCGATCCACGTCGTTTGTTCCTGTATGTATTACAACAAGTGGGTCATTGGAGGAACCTCTAGTTACTACATTCCAGGCCTCACTGGCATAATTAACACCTGCACCTGGAATACAGAAACGTTTTCTGTTAGTAGATGCCCTGCCACAAAATTCCATCAACTGGCCTCAGATGATGGAGTCCCTTGCTAACAGAACTTCTTGGGGCTCCTCTTCTACCTCTGCAAGGATCTGAAATTTGTTGTAGGTAGTTATCGGGATGATGCTTCGCTTCATCACTGCCCTCGCTCTGTTTCACACTGTTACAAAGTCTTGTGCAGAAAAGTTGTTAGCCATTGGAGTTGGAACAGTCGGGATGCTCAAGAAGATCCTGCGGGGAGGTGGAATGGGAACTGGATCCCTTTGTTGACCCTCTCTGGCTCCATCTGTACTTGGAAAGATCCTGCAGGGTGATGCAATGGGAACTGGATCTTTTTGTTGACCCACTGGCTCCTTCTGCAGTGCTACCGATGTTGTTTACAGCAAACTCCTTTATCGCAATGCTTCTGCAGGTCAGAAAATCTATATAATTATATACCTTCGTCACCTCCTCCATATGCTGTCGGTTTCTGCACATGGTGCAAACCTGGGAGGAGTCACTGAAAAAAAAAAAAAAAAAAAACGGTAAATCAACCACTACATGCTGTACATCTCTTCAGGTTGGAAGGCATTATGAAGGTTGAAAGGAAAAAGTTGTTGGCAAATAAAATAAGAATATTAGGGTTGGCAAAGTTATATCTGAAAAACAAGTACAAAACTTCAAATTATCTGTAACAATACAAGGTAATAATGCCTTTAAAAATGAAAAAAAAAAATAGTAATAGAAAGTAAACAAAAAAAATTTTTGCAGTTAAGAGATAAGTTATACAGTTGACTCTAGATACAAAAGCAAGAAAAAAAAAAAAGATAATTTACTGCAGAGTACTTGTAGATACAAAAGAACTGCTGTTACAGTAAATGAAAGTAAATTAATAGTCCATGCTGGTTTACAAAAAATCTGTAGAGAATGAAAAAAATAGTCACATAAAAAAAAAGAAAAGGAAAACCCAGTAATTAGTTCTTAACTAAAAGAAAATACAATTACTGCGATCCTCATGACTGGAACCATATGCCAGTTCACTAGAAAACAACTAAATGACTATGATGAGAAAAACAATGACTAAATAAAGGCTCGCTGACCTGAGGGAAAAAATGCTAGTAGTATAAATAATACCTATAAATAGGATGTATACAATCTAGTAGCAATAAAAAATAGTAAATATTTAAAACTATGAAATCTTTGAAATTCAGCAAATAAGAAAATACAGTAAATAATAAAAATACTTGTAAATAGGATGTATAAAATTTTAAGAGCAAATAAAAAATTACACGAGATAATTTATAATCACACAAAACGAGGAATGTGGAGGGGGAAAGGAAACTCGAATTTGGGGAGGCAATGTACATGATTGTGTGCAAAACGAATTTCACTAATAGAGAAAGAAGGGTGATTACAGACGAGGTGGGGGAAATAGCAGCCAGGTTGACTATTACCTTGTCAGTAGGGATGATAGGAGGTTGATGAGGGATGTTAGAGCTACAGGGTGTGAAGAATGTGTGCAGCAACACAAATTCTGATATGTGACAGGGTACTTAAGGAGCGGGTGGTGAAGAAGAGGAGTTATGCACCTGTGAAAAAAAATATTAAAGTTGATAAACTGAGCAGTAAGGGATGCAGTCTATAGTGAGATGAGTAAAAGTGATGCAGTTCAGAGCCCTCAAGAACAATCTCCTGAGAGTAGAGTCACTGAATCAGTGTATGGATGGACAAGGGTCTTCCCAAGACATAAGGTAACATGGCTGTGGGATGAGAGTGCAGAAGCTGCAGTTAAGGAGAAAAGAAGGCTTTTCCGGTAATGGGAGAAAGGTGGTAACAAACAGGAATGCTTGGCTGCCAAGCGTAGGGCTAGAAAAGAGGTATACAGAGCAAAAGCAGAGTCTTAGACTTTTGAGGGGATAACGTTAATAGTGTTGAAAGGAGGAATATGATAGTTAAGTTGGCATTTCATATGAAGAGGGAAAACAGGGATATCATAGGTGCAATGTGTGAAGAATGATGAAGAAAAGATAGTGAGGAACAGTGAGGATAACGGCGCCTGGAGAGAGCATTATAGTCGTCTGTTGAAACAGAGAAGGTTTGGGGTCAGTGGATCCAGTGTTTGGCCCTTGGCCTTTGATTGACACTGCTACTGCGAGCAGGGCAATAGACAGGATGCAGTTGGTGAAGGCGGCATTTTTGTCTGAGTTGACTGCTGAAATTCATGAGGCCTCATGAAATACAGGAGTTGATAATATTTGATTATATAAGAGTGAGATTGTAAATGTGTACAAGGGAAGGGGAAGGGTGATGCCCTGGAAAGGGGAAACTATATTGGCATAAGGCTTTTGGACCAGATAATGAAGGTAATGGAGAAAGGTCTGGAAGGTATGACTAGAGAAAGCGTGAATATTGATGAGATGTAGTTTGGGCTTATGCGAGGGAAAGGGACCACTAATGTCATATTCACTGTTCGACAGTTTCAGGAAAAATATATAGGAAAGAAAAGGGATCTGTACCTTGTTTTTGTTGATTTGGAGAAGGCCTTTGACAGACTCCCAAGGGAGGTGGTGAAGTTGGCTATGAGAAAGCTTGGGATCGAGGAGTGGCTGGTTAAAGTGGTTATAGCTATGTTTGTGGGTACTCGGACTCAGGTGAAAGTGAATGGAGATTTGAGTGATGAGTTTTCCATGAATGTTGGTGGGCATCAAGAGTCAGTCTTAAACCCCGTTACTCTTTATCATGTTGCTTGAAGCCCTCTCACATGACTTCAGAAATGGACTCCCATGGAAGATGTATTCTAATAATTTGGTATTTATTGCAGAGAATGAAAAGAAGGCTTAGGAAAGGTTTAGGATGTGGAGAGATGTGTGGGGCACAAGGGCTTGGGGGTAAATGCATACAAAACAAAAGAGAGGGACTACGGCTGGTGGCGGTACTTTCAGAGAGCAGGGAGAGTGGGTCACAAGGGTGTGGGAAGTGCTTCCATCCTGTGCAGTGTTTGTGATAAGTGGATACATAAGAGGTGTAATGTTGTTAAGGGGTAGATTGTGATATAATGCTGATTTCATGTGTGTGATGTGTCAGGGATGGCATGTGGTGATTGTCATACATGAAAGGATTAATCTTGGTGAGACTACTCAATGTGTGGAGGATTTTTTTTTTTTTTTTTACTTGGGAGACATGTTGCGACAGGCAGGCAGAAAAAGAGCTTGGACAAGGTCATAGTGTATGACCTCGGGATTTAGGGACTCAATAGGGAAGCTGTCAGATATATATATATATATATATATATATATATATGTGTGTGTGTCTTGCAATACTTTGGTGATAGAAACTCCGTGTACAAACAGGTAGATAAGGAGTTTATTACGAGCTCACAACAAAATAGTCTGCCCTTCTTGAATGTCTGCTCTGAACTGACGCAGTGGCGCCATCTTCCCAGGCTTGGGGCTCTGGGAAAGTGTGCTAGGTCAGCAAGTTTAGTGGGGGCATGTATGCATTGGGGGGGGGGGGACATATATACATCGGGGGTAGACATTGTGGAGGGGGTACACTACTCCCCCGGGTAGCTGAGATGGTGTCTCCTGACACCAGGAGTTATATGGTGTTTGATTATAGTATTAAGGCAAGGTCGGGGAGGTTTGTACAAGGGATAAGTATGATACAGGGGCTGTAGGGGAGACATGGCCATGTTGAGGGGAGGGAATTAGAAGGATATATACAGATAAGATATACAAGGATTAATAGGTATGTGTCCAGTAAGGGTCGAAGGTATACATAGACATAATGGGAATTACACAATAATATCTTGATACATGAGAAACAAGGAGTAGATATGAGAGTTCTTTTGTTGTTCTTCATTCTTTTTTTTTTTTTTTTGATAGTTTCTGTAGGATACACTGTCACTCAATAATGCATTAAAGAAATACCATCATTTTCTAGTAGGAAGAGTTCTGTTCACAGTTTGGTTAATTGTCAGATGGCATTGGTAGTCACTGAATGGGAGGACACTAAGTACGAGGAGTTTCGATGTCGTGTGTAGGGCGTACTATGCCTGTAGCGACTCTGGTTTCCTGGAGTCGGCATTCCATTTTTCTGACACAACAATGCACTGCACATATGATGAGTAGAAAACCTATGAAAACAATAACCACAGGGGTAAACACAACTGTTGGATGAACCCATGAACGGCTGAATGAAATCACTGTCATTGAGGAATGTGAGCATGCGCAAGTTAGTAGAGGTGATGGTAATGTTGGCAGATGATAGGGTGGAAGGCATGTCGATTGGTTGAAAGATGTCATAGGAGTGTTTACGGACAGCTTGGTGACAGCAAGTGGCGTAAATGATGACGGACTCTGATTTGACGGTACAATAGTCTGGTGCTTTGTAGAGACCACTAGCGGGGACAGATCGAACCGAAGAACCAGGACACATGATTGTGACAGAGATGGGAACAGCAAAGAAGAAGTACTGGACATGGTTGAGGTGAGCATGGTGGACCGGGAGTTCAGGAGCTGGTACAAAGGAACAGGGCGAGTAGATGGAATGGTTGCGAACTAAAGCAGACTCACAGGGTGTAGCACTGCTAGGGAAGATAGCGAAAAGGTGGGCAGCACAGAGACGAGAGGTCGAAGTAAGGGAGGAACATTTCTGGAGGTTCGTGGAAGAAAGGAAGGCAACTGAAAGATGATCAGGAGAGGAGGAAATATTCGGAAAGAACAGATACTTGTAACAAGGAGTTGTTGAGGCGGAAAGGGAAGGGAATGATGTGGAAAAGGTTAAAGGTTATGGCAGAACGGAGAGGAATATGGACGACGACGTATGTGGGGAGAAGTGTGGCTTCGAGAACAGGATAATAATATTCGAGGGAGGAGTAGGGGAGGACTGGGGATAGACCGAAGGTGGAGTGAGCCCATTCCAGGACAGAACGGAGAGCTGAGACAGGTACCAAGTCGGCAGTGACACGTCCATTTATAGCATCGACCAGGATATGAACCAAGGTAGAGACTTGAGACAGGAGAGAGTCAATGGCCAGTTGGAGATTATCCATGCTGAGTTTGAGGCAGAAGAACTGAGAGATTACGTTGAGATCTGAAAGGTGTCGTTGTAAGATATCGGTGAAGTTGTTTAGAGTGGACGTGACTTCATTTAGGTGGGTCGTAAGCTTCTGTAACATAGTGTGTTGGATTTTAATGACTCGGCGTTGGGATTCTAGAGCTGAAGCTAAATGAGTGAGATCAGATTTGAAGCCAGAAATGTCATGGGCTGTAGGAACGCCAAACAAGCCACTCAGAATCTCACTGCCGAAGTCGAAGAGACCTTATTTCACATGAGAACGACCAACGGGTGTCTGAATGGAAAATGTGTCATTGAGCTCAGTGAATCTTTTTTTTTTTTTTATGCGAGGAAGAAGGAACCAAAGGCCATGAGCCCGCAGTAACAGTTCCCTCCAAGAGAATCTGTTACTTATGTATTGCAATTGCCAGGAGAGTGGTAGGAAAAGGTTATAGAGATACTCATTCGGGTTGTGTGTCCCCATGAGGGCCGTGAGATGGGTCTTGATTCCGTGGAGCTGGTGCGCGTAGGCAGGTAGGGGAATGGCTACGTCGGCCAGGGGCACAAGATCATAGCGCAAGGAGACTAGTTCTTCGATAAGCATTACCTCGCCTCCTGAGCCGACCAAGGCCCCGGGACGTACTCCACCATCGTCCTGACCTGACCCAGACCCCAGGAAGGTCAGCACTGCCAGCAGGGAGATTGCTAACATCGTACCTAGAAAATCAGGGTAGAGTTAATGGGGAGGTCTTGAAGAGGTTGATGGGCAGAGCTCAGTTTGGACCGATATTGATTGGTTGATGAATGAGTAGGTGGAGGTGGAGATGAAGGAGACTGAGGGATAGGTGGAGACAGAGCAGATTGAGGGATGTGTGGAGGGGAAGGGGGGTCAGAAGGTTGTGTAAGTGACTCTCCCAACACGAGGCCCCGGGGTGCTCGCTTTAAGTCATCGACGTGGACCCATCTGGTGTCCATAGTGGACAGGTCCTGGAGGTGAAATTTGTTACCTTGATGAGTGAGGACGCAGTGGGGCCCTGTAAATTTGTCATCAAACTTAGAGGAATGCGTATGGGAATGAGCAAAGACAAGATCGCCTACATTGATAGTGATAGGAGAGGCAGATTTATGTTGGCGCTGCAGCATGTCCTCCTGAGAGGAAGCCAAAGTGGATTGGACATACTGGTGGATTGTCTGGAAGTTGGCCAATTTTAGTTTAACATAATCATCCATGTTGTAGATGGGTTCTGCCTTTGAGGATAAGAGAGAGTATGGGAGGTCCTTGTCAAAACCAAAGAGGACGAAGAAGGGAGATTCAGCAATGGATGCATTGATGGAGCTATTGATTGAGGATGCCACTTGGGGAATCCAGTCATCCCAGGACGAACTATGGGAGCCTAGATGTCTAAGGCACTCTAAGATTTTTCGGTTGTGGCGTTCTACAAGGCCATTGGAAGCCGGATGGTTAGGCACGACATTGCAGTTACTGATATGAAAGCGGCGACAGATCTCATCTAGGCTATTGTTGAACTCTGTACCATTGACAGTAAGAATGGTATGAGGGGTACTGAACGGGCAAATTACGTGATCTACAAAGGCATGTGCAACGCTCTTCGCAGTCTTGTCGGAGAGGGATACGAGGACACAGTAGCGGGAGAAGTGGTCGACCGCTACGAACAAGTACTCAGCGCCGGATTCCGTGAGATGTAGTTTTAAGAGATCGATTGAGACAGTTTCCCATAGTCGTGACGGGATTGGGTATTGTAAGAGAGGTGCAGGTAAGATGGTTGATTCTTTGTGGCGGTGGCAGGAGAGGCAAGAGTCACAGTGGGCATTGATATCGTGGCGCATGGTTGGCCAGTAGTATTTGAGACGTGCTTGGCGCAAGCATCGGTCTTTACCTGGATGGGAAGCTTGAGGGGTATTATGAACAATGTGAAGAACCTTTGGTATCAGGGCAGTGGGGACAACAAGTTGGCGTACTTTGCGATTGGGCATGTCTTTGCCTGTTAGTAGTGTTTTCCTGTACAAGAGATCATCATCTAGCATGAACTCATCTAGTGATACTGGCAGAGTAGGTAAGGTCGAGGCATCGGCAGATTCTAGGTAATAAATGACTTTGGACCATATGGGGTCTTGGCGCTGAAAGTTTCAAACAACTTCTGACGTTCGTGTAGTGTTTTCAGTTACTTCAGGCTGCAGTGATGTTATAGCTGCTGCTACGTGACGTGAGAGTGCATCTGCGGCTACATTCAACTGGCCTGGTACATATTGAAAAGTGGGATTAAAGTCCTGGATGATGACGGATCATCTAGCTAGCCTACCTGTTAGGTTGCGGTTCTTGAACAAATCACATAGTGGAAGGTGGTCTGTTTGGATATGCACTGGATAACCATAGACTATATCTCTGAAATGTTTCAAAGACCAGACTACCGCTAGCGCTTCGAGATCTGTGACACTGTAGTTACGTTCAGCAGTTGTAAGGGTGCGACTAGCATATGCTATTACGTGCTTCCTTGATGCTTCATCGAGTTGCATCAAAACGGCACCAAGTCCAGTGCCTGAGGTATAATCAGGGAACGCTAGAAAAGGGGCATTTACAAGAGCTGTCTTTAGCTTTTGGAAAGCCTGTGACTGGTCCTTAGTACAAACAAAGGGCACATTCTGCTTGAGTAAGTGGGTCAGAGGAGCGGCGATCTTCGCATAATCCTGTATGAATCTACAATAATAGCCACTGAGGCCCAGGAAACTTCGTACAGCTTCGGTAGTGGTAGGTTCTGGGAAGTTAATAATCGCCTTAGTTTTATCCTCATTAGTATGAATGCCTTGTGCATCTACGACATGGCCTAGGAATTTGATTTTCTTTCGCAGGAAGTCACATTTACTGAGATTAATTTTCAGGCCTGCGAGCTGGAGGCGTTCAAAGACTTGCTGGAGTTTGGTAAAATGGTCAGGGATGGATTTACTCACAACAATTATCATCTAGGTAAGCAAAAAGAGAGTGTCCCATCATACCGCTGAAGACTGAATGGATAAGTCGCATGAACACGGAAGGAGCATTTCTCAGACCAAAAGGGAGTCTCTTAAACTGAAAATGTCTGGAAGGGGTGCTGAAAGCTGTAACTGGGCGAGAGGACTCTTCCATTTCGACCTACCAGTACCCGCTGAGAAGGTCTAAAGATGAAAAGACTACGTTGTTTTCACCAAGGGATTCTAGCAAATCAGTGAGGACGGGTAACGGGAAACGGTCTGGAACGGTGACAGAATTGACCTTACGATAGTCGACTACTGGTCTAAAGTTGCCATCTTTCTTTGGTACTAAGAAAAGTGGGCTATTCCATGACTGACGGTGGGCTCAATAATGTCCTGGTCTAACATGTTCTGTACCATTTGATCTGTCTGCTTTCTCTGGCTGTGAGGAAATCGATACGCTGGTATGTAAATCGGCTGAGTTCCTGGTAGTAGTTCAATCGTATGTTTGACAAGGTCTGTTCTACCCATCGGTTCACCGGGTAAGGCAACCACGTTTCTGTACAAGGTCAGAAGGTCGAGGAGTTGAGGCGTATTTTCTGGGAAATCTGTGCAAGTGAGATGTGAGAGCATATCGGGTGAATATGTCGGCGCAGATCCCGTAGAGTTAATAGCACATATACCGATTGGCGTACTATCATCAGTCTGAATAGTAGGAATTGAGGAATCCTGGCACACCTTTACGGCCGCTGGGTATACTAGGAAGTCTCCAATTTTTACACCACTTTTAAGTTTTAGTGGAGCATTTGTGACATTGAGCAAGTACAGGTAGCATAAACTGTCCTCTAAGACTGTGCACCACGCTGACTCATAAGTCAAGCCATTCACACAACACGTCTCAGGTAGGGTTAGTACATCCACTCCTTCTTTCGCACCGGCAACACAAACAGAGACTTTGGTGAACTCATGCGGTAACAAAATGGTGCATGTATTCGTTACTGCACCTTTCGTCTCTGCATGTTGGAGAAGATCATTCACACTGTGTGAGGTAGGTAACTGAGACATGTCTGAGTCAGCGATAGTGTTGTCGGGAGAGGAGGTAAGAGCCATTTCTGAAGGTGGAGAGGATGTAGCAGTAGATATGGAGGAATTTATGTCCTTGCTTGCAGTCAGTAAAGGAATGATCTCTGTATTCTCAGATGATGATAGTGGTGGTTTGGGCTGGTCTGGACATTTTGGTAGCGATCGGGACAATGGTAACTGAAGGACTGATTTGATCGTAAGAACAGGACGGGGACATTCCATACTGTAAACTGGGAATCCAGAAATGTCTATACTACCACAAGCAGGTAGTAATGCAATGGAGTGTTGTGCCACAGTGGAGAAACCAATAAGGGCATCTGCGGGATACTGCAAGTTATTAGTGACACGAAATTCAATTGGGATAGGTAGCAAATCTCTGTGTAGTTTGACTTCTAGGGTGACTCTTCCCTTAACCTTAAACTCTGAGCCTTCAATACCACATAGGCGAATGTCTGGTGGTTCTAGGAAACTGACGTGGTTGTGATGTCGTTGAATAAGATGTAAGGAATTGTCAGAGATCAGATTCACTATAGATCCTGTGTCCAAGAAGAATGATGTTGGTATGTCATGACTGCATCCGAGAATGACTAAACCCGAGGATGTTATGGGACCTACATGGCGGATGGGGAGTTGGGTGTCTGGTTCTACGTGATATTGGTCCGATACGGGCACGGCGCTTCCCCCGACTGTTGGCGGTTGAGGTAATGACATTCCTCTGTGGTGAGTCGTGCTGGATTTGTGGTATTTGCATTTGGGACGACGTGAGCGGGAAGGCGTACGCTGTCTAGTTTGGGAGTGAGGACGTCTGTATGTACGGTCGCAACTGGATGCTCGATGTCCAGGATGACCACAGTGCCAGCAAAGAATCGAAGATTGTCTGTTCCGTCGGACGCTAGATTGATCACGACCTGCGGTAGGAGAACGATGCGTGGCAGGTCTGCCGCGTGTGTTGGGACGGGAGCGAGATTGGTCTGGGGTAGTGGAGGTGTGACAAACTGAGGAGGCCAAGGGTTGGGGGGTTCTCTGACGTGTGTAGTTCGAACATGTTCTTTCATGAATGGCTTTAGTGACCTGAATAATTTTATCTCCTGGACTGAAACCGATTTCCAAGGCTAGCTCTTGCTGTTTAGGAGTAAGCCAGTGAAGGAATCTTAGGTAACCCATTAAGTCAGCAAAGTTGGTGAGTGAAAGCATTGGAAGGCCATTTTTGTCTTCTAACCATTTCGTGCCTACCAGGAATTGGAGCATCTCGCTACTAGTTGCTTTCATGGCGGCGGCAGCTTCGCGGAGCTTGGCATATTGCGCTAGGACCCTCAAGTCCTCATCTAGTTGGTTTAGGAGATTATTGAATCCCATGAGAGACGCGGTATTTGAATGCTGGCAACAAAGGCTGATGAGTTCCGTACGAAAATCAGCAAAGGTATGAGTGCTATCGAAATGTCCTGCACGGATCGCGGATCCGATGTCCGATTTGCCGTGGTGCAAGCGACCCATGAGGTAGGCGACTTTGAGCGATTCATCGGTAATCTGCCGATTGTGGATGTCAGTTTCGACTTCTCTGAGGAAATCATAGACAGACCAAGTTGGGTCCTGGCCGGTAAATTTGGGACGATTGGCATCGTCGAGATAGATAGACTGTGGAGGGTTGGCCATGGCTGGAAGTGCAGAAGGGGCGGTAGGAGAGGAGTGAGAGAGAGAGAAGGTAGTGGTAGTTAAGGGCGAGCAAGACGGGATATGAAGGGAGGCAGGAGAGTGAACGACAGGGGAAGGAGTAGAGGAAGAAGAAGGGAGTGGAGAGGGAGGGGTAGAGGAGGAGGTATCTGGATTTACGGGTGTACGATGGGTAGTAAGTGGGTCTGCGGGAAGTGAAACGGAAGTGTCAGGTACAGGGCGGTGGTACTCTTTGCCACTTCGTAAGTGAGTGATCGTGTTAGAGTCAGCAGACGGTGTATGATCAGGTGATGTTTCCAGGTCGAGAGGGCTGGTGTTAAGCTTAGTGATTGATGTGGAAAGTATGACATTTAATGCGACAGTGGAAGATGAAATGAAGGATGAAGATGGATATGTAGGTAGAAATGTATAATATAACAATGAGAGAATGTAATACACGAGTAGGTGTGAAAACGAATGAAGGTGCGGGGATGGATGGTTTAAATAAAAGGCGAAGGATGAGATAGATAAAAAATAACGTAGGTGAAGATGAAAACGGGGTAATGGAAATGAGATGGAATATTTACAAAAGATCCAATCTGTAGAGAAAATCGAGGATAATCTCTGTAGAAAGGTAAGGTATACTATAGTTACACAGTAGAGACGGAAGTGACGAGATGTATGACGTGCAGGTGTGGCTGGGCGTAGCGGGGCTGGGGCGGGGCGGGGCGGGGCGGGGCGGCGGTGGAGAGACAGCTGGGCGGAGAGGAGAGTGGCTGGGAACGAGACTGGAGCGATATGTTGGATGAGTCTTAAGTCGAGACGGGAAGAGACACTGTGATGAGTCACCGGCAGGGAGTAGCGGTCCTAGGAGGCTCACGTAATTCAGACCACATGTGGCGGCGGCGGGGTTGGTGGTGGGGTGTGAGGGCAGATGTTGGTTCAATGCAGGTGTAGAGCTGTTGAGTTGCAAATGCAGAGAATGGTGGTGGGCAGACAGTGGGCAGACAGTGATAAGTGGCACCGTGAGGGTAGGATTTATGATGAGTTCGGAACAGGTGTTGGGAACAGGTGAAACAGGTGTGTAGGTCAGCGATGGAGACACTTGCGGGCAGGAACAAGGTGTGTGGGTGGGGTTGTTTGAGAGGTGAGCACTGGTGAGAGAAATTGTACACCCGGAAAGCACAGCCGGTTATTACACCACGAGAGGCACTGAGGAGGGGTATGGCTGTGAGATGCGAGACGTCGTGTATCTGTTGGTGGCACTAAAAATTGTAGGAGGCGGTCAGAATCTGATGGTCCGAAACACCACTGCTACCAAATGTAACTTGCAATACTTTGGTGATAGAAACTCCATGTACAAACAGCTAGATAAGGAGTTTATTACGAGCTCACAACAAAATAGTCTGCCCTTCTTGAATGTCTGCTCTGAACTGACGCAGTGGCGCCGTCTTCCCAGGCTTGGGGCACTGGGAAAGCGTGCTAGGTCAGCAAGTTTAGTGGGGGCATGTATGCATTGAGGGGGGACATTTATACATCGGGGGTAGACATATTGTGGAGGGTACATATATATATATATATATATATATATATATATATATATATATATATATATATGTATATCTATCTATCTATCTATCTATCTATCTATCTATCTATATATATATATATATATATATATATATATATATATATATAATATTACAAACACTTCTCACCCTACATACAATCTCTTCCAGACAGCCTATGCCACTTGGTAAAGATATATAGGCCGTATCGCCCCACCTAGGTCGGGTAGCCCGGTCCTGCCGTGGATACTAAAACTATCAATCTATCTATCTATCTGTCTATTGCCTGACGCCCTAATCACGCAAAGGTTAGCCACAGACAAAACGCCTCCAATTCGCTCTATCACCCACCATTTGACTGCCCTCCTCCCAGCTCACTGCCCCCACCCTCATACACCTCTCAACTCCATCCCTCCACCCCATCCTCGGTTTCCCCCCCCCCCCTCCCTCCCTTCACCTGACCCACATACACCCTCTTACTCACCTACTCATATGCACACAGCAGCATTCCCACCCTTTGGAAACAAGGAACAATTAGTACTATAC
Source organism: Coenobita brevimanus (assembly GCF_032717465.1). Classification (NCBI taxonomy): domain Eukaryota; kingdom Metazoa; phylum Arthropoda; class Malacostraca; order Decapoda; family Coenobitidae; genus Coenobita; species Coenobita brevimanus. Next base: position 24,313,136 of record NC_136971.1, read on the forward strand.
TTAAACCAAAGAAGGACCCAACACACTCTTTGTCGTAGAATCTACCTATCTATCTATCTATAGCCCGACGCCTTAATCCTGCAAAGGGTGGCTACAGACAAAACGTCTCCAAGTCGGTCTGTCACCCACCATTTCACTGTCCTCCCCCCAATTCACTTCCCCCTCCTTCATATACCTCTCAGCTCCATCCCTCCACCTCATCCAAGGTCTCCCCTTCCCTCTCCCTCCCTCCACCTCACCTACTGTACATACACCCTCTCAGTCAGTCTTTCATTCTCCATTCTCTCCACATGTCCAAACCACCTTAGTATATTTCTCCTAATTTTCTCAACCACGTCCACATCCACTCCCACAACGTTCCTTCACTTCATTCGTCAACTTCTCCCTCCATGTCACTCCACATGCAACTCCCAAGTAACTCATTTCCACTGCTCTCACTCTTGGCTTGTTCTCCTCTGGCAAGATCCATGCCTCGCTTCCATACGTCAAGATAGGGTCACAATACTATCATGCAGTGACTTCTTAATTCAATACTCACCTCCCTATTTCTCATCACCGCTTTCAGTGAACCAACAACCTTTCTTCCCTGCAGTACCCTTTCACGTACTTCATCCCCAAAAGTTCCATCCTTACTCATCACACTACCCAAGTACTTGAATGCACTCACATTCTCCATATCCTCACCACCCAACCTCACTGTGCATTCTGTGACTTCATTCCTCTCAACCACCATAACATTACTCTTGTTTACATTAGCTTTCAGATTCCTCTTCCTACACATTGTCCCAAGTTCATTCACCAAACCTTGCAACTCCCATTCATCTTCAGTCAACAATACTGTATCATTAGCAAACAGCAACACCGGACTATTCCACATCTCACCCTCATTCATTCGAGCCACCCCCACATCCACTGCCCTACCTTGCACCTCCTTTACAATCCCATCCATGTATAAATTAAAGAGCCATGGAGACATTACAAATCCCTGTTTCAGTCTCACATTTAGATAAAAGAATTTACTCAGCACACCATCCACTCACGCCGTAGCCCTAGCTCCTTCGTACATACTCTTCACAGCACTCAACAATTTTCCCTCCACTCCATATATTCTTAATACATTCCACATACCTTGCCTCTCTATTCTGTCATAAACTTTCTCCAAGTCCATGAAGGCAGCATACACTTTCTTTCCCTTCTCTAGATACTTCTCCACTAAACATCTTAGAACAAATATCTGATCTACACACCCTTTTCCCTTCCTAAATCCCCCTTGTTCTTCTCCAACTAGCTACTCTGTTATATGCCTAAAACTATCAACGAGTATTCTACCATATACTTTTCCAGTCCCACTAAGAAGGCAAACACCCCTATAGTTACATCATACTTCTCTCTCCCCTATTCCTTTGGATAAAGGAACAATTATACCTGATTTCCAGTCCTGTGGAACACATCCCTCTTCCAAAGCCAATCTACGCAACTTACATATCCACGCCACAACTATCCATCCCAATACTTCAGCATTTCACCACACACTCCATCAATTCCTGCAGCCTTCCCCATCTTGATCTTCTTCATTGCCTCCACTACTTCCGCCCTACTGATCTCTCCCTCCCTCCTCTCATCTCTTCTCCCAGACATTCCCCAGCCACTTATACTCGCAATGCTCTCGCTCTCTACATTCAACAAATCCTCAAAGTGCTCCTTCCATCTCCTGAATTTCTCCTCAAACGGCATATATATATATATATATATATATATATATATATATATATATATATATATATATATATATATATATATATATATTGCCAGACGCCTCAATCCCGTTCAGGGTGGCCACAAACAAATCGCCTCCACGTCGCCCTGTGCCCCGTCATTTCACTGCCCTGCTCCCAACTCACACCCCCCTCTTTCATATATCTCTCCACCCCATCCCTCCATCTCATCCTCGGCCTCCCCCTCCCTCTCGCCCCTCCACCTCACTCACATACACTCTCTTCGTCAGTCTTTCACCCTCCAGACTCTCCACATGGCCAGTCCACTTCAGTGTATTCCTCCTATCGCTTCCTATCACATCCACCTCCACACCACAACGCTCCTTTATATCCTATTTTGTCAGTCTATCTCTCCATGTGACTCCGCAGGCTCCTCTTTAATAATTCATTTCCACTGCTCTCACTCTTGACTTGTGTCCTTCCAACAACGTCCAAGCTTCACTTCCATAAGTTAGAGTTGGTATCACAATACTGTCATGTAGTAATTTATCACTTCCATGCTCAATTCCCTGTTTCTTATCACTGCTTTCAAGGAACCAGCACCCACTCTTCCCTACTATACCCATTCAAGCCCTTCACCCTCCAAACTTTCATCGTTACTCACCACACTACCCAAGTACTTAAACGTAATCACATTTTCCAATTCCTCATCAACCAACCTCGCTGTATATTCACTGACTTCACCTCTCTCAAAGACCATCACTTTACTCCTCCCTACATTCACCTTTAGGTTCCGATTCTTACACACTCTCCTAAACTCATCCACCAAGCCTTGCAGCTCCCCTTCGTCCTCACTCAACAACACAGTATCATCTGCAAACAACAGTTCAGGGAGTTTCCAAACACTACCGTCTCTCACCAGGGCCACTCCAACATCCACTACCCTACCTTGTATCTCATTTATTACCCCATCAAGACTGAATAACCATGGAGACATGACACATCCCTGTTTCAACCCAACCTTCAAAGAGAAAAATTCACTCAGTTCACCATCCATAAGCACTGCAGCTTTAGCACCATCATACATACTCTTCACAGCATTCAACAACATCCCATCTACTCCATATATTCTTAATACTGTCCACAATCCTTGTCTATCCACCCTGTCATATGCTTTCTCCAAATCCACGAATGCCGCATACAACTTCTTTCCCTTCTCTAGAAACTTTTCCACTAAAGATCTAATGAATATCTGATCTACACAACCTCTTCCCTTCCTAAAGCCTCCCTGTTCTTCTCCAACTAATTCCTCTGTTCTTTCTCTAACTCTGTCAATAAGTATCCTACCATACACTTTTCCTATTATACTAAGAAGACAAATGCCCCTATGATTACCACACACTTCTTTTTCCCCTTTTCCTTTGTACAAGGGAATAATTATACCTGACTTCCGATCTGTCGGGACTCTACCTTCCTCTCAGGCCAATCAGCACATCTTCCACATCCATTCTACTACTATTTCTCCCCCATGCTTCAACATTTCACCACACACTCCATCAATTCCTGTGGCTTTCCCCTATTTAACTTTGTTCATTGCTTCCACAACTTCTATCCTACTCTATTCTACATATTTTTTCCTGTCTTCTCACCTCTCTTCTTCTCCCAGCCATTCCCCAGTCACTTATACTTGCCTTATTTCCATCCTCTATATCCAACAATTCCTTAAAGTGTTCTCTCTATCTCTCCACTTTTTCTTCCTTCCCCACTAGTAATCTACCATTTTTATTTTTCACTCCCCTGCTAACTTCACTTCCACCCTGTCTTACTCTCTTCACCTCTTTCCAGAACATTTTCTTACAGTCCCACCACTTTACACTCAAATTCCTTCCAAAGTCCTCATCCACTCTCTTCTTACTCTCTCTTACTAATCTTTTCACCTCTCTCTTCCTTTCTACATATAACTCTCTCTTCCGCCTCTCAACTTCTTCCACACCCCTATTTCTCATCCATTCATTGTATGCTTTTTTCTTTTGTGCCACAGCCTGTCTCACCTCTTCACTCCACCATGCTGTTCCTTGCACCCCCCTCCGTCTTCTCTTCATCCCACACACCACATCACATGCTGCACATATTTCTTCTTTGAATATCCTGCACACACCTTCCATGTCCCCCATCTGCTCCAATTCATATTTTCACAATCGTTCCTCCACTTCTCTCTTATATTCTTCCTTTTTCTCATCCTGTTGAAACCTTTCCACTCTCCTTGCAAATACTCCTTCTTCCCCTCCTTCCCTTCTTCTATTTCTCCATCTTATTTGGATCTTTATTCTGGACACCACCAAGTAGTGGTCAGAGAGTCCACTCCCCCAACCTCTATAAGCTCTTGCATCCATTACACATTTTCGCATCCTTTCATCCACACACACATGATCAATCATTTTTCCTTTCATTCAGTTCACCACCCACCCTTCTCATCACTCACCATGTACTGTATACCTGTGGATCATTTTGTGCCTGAAGAGGGTATTGGCTATCGCCAACCCCCTCTCAGCACAAATGTCCACTAACGCACTGCCATTCTCATCTATCTCAGCAGGCACACCCCACTCCCCAACTATTCCATCCACCTTCAAATTCCCTACTTTACCATTCATATCACCGATCAAAAACACTCTCTCTCTCCTTCCACTTTTCCATGGACACTTCCACATTTGTCCAGAACTCTTCTCTCGCTCTGCTTGCACGATCTTGTGTTGGCGCATACATGCACACAATCGCCCACACTTGTATTCCAACTTTCAATCTTACCCACACAATCCTTGACCCAACTGATCCATACTCTTTTATGTTCTCCTTCCATTTTTTACTCATAACTGTACACACTCCTTCTTTTGCCCCCTCATTCTCACCTACTCCTGCACGTATACCCCATCCATACTCCTATTCTCTCACACTCTCACCTCTCCATTTAGTTTCAGTTACTCCACATACATCAACTTTCGCACCCTCAAGCACCTGGACAATCTCTATCTCTTTCACCTCATCATTCGCACCTTTTACATTCCATGTTGCTATTACAATGTCCTTTGTCCGGTCCTTGGTCGTCATCTTTTGGTCAGTCCTTGTCCGAGGCTTCTTGTTTGCCTTTTAAGTTAGTTTTTTTCCGGGGAGGGGCACTAACCCTCCGCCAACCCTTTTAGTCACCTTGTACGACAAGCAGGGATACTGGGGGAGTATATATACACACACACACACACATATATATATATATATATATATATATATATATATATATATATATATATATATATATATATATCTTCATCATCAGCCGTTTGAGTATCCACTGCAGGATCGGCGTATTCCGACCGAAGTCGGGACGATACACCCAATGTATCTCTACTAAGTGGCTTTGGATGTGTGTGTAGTCTGTGAACCAAGTGTAATCGGCCCATGCAAGCCGACTGGGTGCAAGCATACTTTATAGTATGCGACATTGGTTCATCCACAGCACCCCTTGTGTCCGCCAATGCAGTACATGGCCGGGAGAACACTCCCAAAGTTTATTTCTCTGGGGGGGCACGAACCCTGGATCACCCGTGTACGAAACGCACACTCTACCACTGTACCACAGAAGCTCCATATATATATATATATATATATATATATATATATATATATATATATATATATATATATATATATATATTCTTATTTATTAATTTTTTTTATTTATACTTATACACTAAGTAAATAAACAGATAAATTAAATAATGGGGAATAGAGATCGCTAATTAAAGTAAACAAATAAGGAATGATCATTGAAGAGCATGCAAACCCAGCAAGGATTCAAGTAACGATGACAATGTAAACCCATAAATCCATTTTGACTCTAATATTAACAGTTTTCGAAGAGTCAAAATAGGTATTTGTGGGTAGAGTGGTGGCCAGTAGTTCTTATGGATCCCGGCTGAAATCCTCGCCAGGGCAGGGAACAGTTTATTGTTTGAGTTTGATTTTTTAAAAAACAAGGAGACTTTACTGATCTACTGGAAGACCACCCAGCATATCGCAAAAACTTTACCCACGCTGATACCAACACACCAGAGTTACGTCCCCATCCCACACTGCTGCAGGCTCCAACAGCAACAGTACAGTGCAGGAAGGATGTTGCCGAGTGAGCTGTGCTTCCTATTGTCAACCTTTAGGTGTACAGTACACAGGATCAGCTTAGGCGTCGTAAACAAACACTGGCCTCTTAAGATCACTGTTTTTATTTTTCAAATATTTACACTTAATGCGTTCCAACTTCACTTCACTATTTTAACAAGCACTGGAGTTATACAAACTTTACTAACTGCACTTACACATAATGCTTGACAACACTTCACTATTTTCACAAGTACCGATGATTTACCAACTTCATTAACTCTTCACTATTTGCCAACAACACTTCACTGTCTCCACAAGTACCAAAAATATACAAACTTCACTGACATTGCACTGACACGGCACTACACTCAAACTGAACTGAAAACTGACTGAACTCGCTCTAGTCTCTTTCCCATTCTTATATAAGCTTGTATTGCTCTAGTAACTTCTATACTTTTCCACATTTCTGGTGTATTCTAGAGAGAGAGCACAGTTACCAACTCAGGGACAATAGAAAAATGCAAGAGTTTTCTTACATTACATAACACTGTAAATTATTTACCATACAAACTTAACCTCAATTACATAATTTAACAAAAAGACACGTAAATAAAACATCATAAAGAAAAAGAGCACACACAAAAAATGTACAAATTATGAAATAACTACACTGATTAACAGCAGGCAAACTGGCAACTCTGGCTCGTAACGGTACCAAAACTACTGTACGCGAACCGGCGAGAAGCTTCTCGAGCACCTAACTAGCAAATACCGCTTCTTAATAATATATATATATATATATATATATATATGAGACTATGAAAAAGTCTTCAACTATCTTACTTCTATGATGAAACACATTCTATCCATTACTCCTTCCTCTGAAATCTCCATTCTAGGAGATTTCAATGTTCACCACTATCTTTGGCTCTCCTCTTCTTTCACTGATCCACCTGGTGAACAAGCCTACATCTTTTCTATCCTTAATGGCCGCTGTTGTACACGGCCATCGTTCTTCTCCTAGATCTATTAACAGTGGTGTTCCTCAGGGCTCTGTCCTCTCAACAACTCTCTCCCTTTTATTCATAAATGCTCTTCTAAGCTGTACATCTAACCCTATTCACTTGTACGCTGATGATACCACTCTTCACCTTTCCAATCAGTTCCCGCAACGTCCATCACAGCAATTACTTCAGTGAACAAGGGATGAGGCTTTGGCAAACCTAATGTCTGACTGCTCATATCTGTGACTGGGGTAAAATAATCTTATTTTTTTAATGGATCAAAAACTCAAGTTTTTACTCCTATCAACCCGACACAATCTTTCGTAGGAGTACCAACTAGTGTTTAATATATCGAGCTCAATCCTGCATCGTCCTTCAACATGTTTGGGGTTTCATTCACTCGAGACTTATCTTGCAAAGTGGATTGGACATTCTGGTGGATTGTCTGGAAGTTGGCCAATTTTATTTTAACATAATCATCCATGTTGTAGATGGGTTCTGGCTTTGAGGATAAGAGAGAGTATGGGAGGTCCTTGTCAAAGCCAAAGAGGACGAAGAAGGGAGATTCAGCAATGGATGCATTGATGGAGCTATTGATGGAGGATGCCACTTGGGGAATCCAGTCATCCCAGGACGAACTATGGGAGCCTAGATGTCTGAGGCACTCTAAGATTTTTCGGTTGTGGCGTTCTACAAGGCCATTGGAAGCTGGATGGTTAGGCATGACATTGCACTTACTGATATGAAAGCGGTGACAGATCTCATCTAGAAGGCTATTGTTGAACTCTGTACCGTTGTCAGTAAGAATGGTATGAGGGGTACTGAGAGGGCAAATTACATGATCTACAAGGACACGTCCAACGCTCTTCGCTGTCTTGTCGGAGAGGGGTACGAGGACACAGTAGCGGGAGAAGTGGTCGACCTCTACGAACAAGTACTCAGCGCCAGATTCTGTGAGAGGGAGTTTTAAGAGATCGATTGAGACAGTTTCCCATGGTCGTGACGGGATTGGGTATTGTAAGAGAGGTGCTGGTAAGCCGGTTGATCCCTTGTGGCGGTGGCAGGAGAGGCAAGAGTCACAGTGGGCATTGATATCGCGGCGCATGGTTGGCCAATAGTATTTGAGACGTGCTTGGCACAAGCATCGGTCTTTACCTGGATGGGAAGCTTGAGGAGTATTATGAACAATATGAAGAACCTTTGGGATCAGGGCAGTGGAGACAACAAGTTGGCGTACTTTGCGATTGGGGATATCTTTGCCTGTTAGCAGTGTTTTCCTGTACAAGAGATCATCATCTAGCATGAACTCATCTAGTGATACTGGCAGAGTAGGTAAGGTCGAGGCATCGCCAGATTCTAGGAAATAAATGACTTTGGACCACATGGGGTCTTGGCGCTGAAAGTTTCGAACAACTTCTGACGTTAGTGTAGTGTTTGCAGTTACTTCAGGCTGCATTGATGTTATAGCTGCTGCTACGTGACGTGAGAGTGCGTCTGTGACTACATTCAACTTGCCTGGTACATATTGAAAAGTGGGATTAAAGTCCTGGATGATGACAGACCATCTAGCTAGTCTACCTGTTAGGTTGCGATTCTTGAACAAATCACATAGTGGAAGGTGGTCTGTTTGGATATGCACTGGATAACCATAGACTATATCTCTGAAATGTTTCAAGGACCTGATTACCGCTAGCGCTTCGAGATCTGTGACACTGTAGTTATGTTCAGCAGTTGTAAGGGTGTGACTAGCATACGCTATTACGCGCTTCCTTGATGCTTCATCGAGTTGCATCAAAACGGCACCAAGTCCAGTGCGTGAGGCGTCTGAGCAGAGAAGGAAGGGTGTGGTATAATCAGGGAACGCTAGAACAGGGGCATTAACAAGAGCTGTCTTTAGCTTTTGGAAAGCCTGTGACTGGTCGTTAGTCCAAACAAAGGGCACATTCTGCTTGAGTAAGTGGGTCAGAGGAGCAGCGATCTTTGCATAATCCCGGATGAAGTGATGATAATAGCCACTGAGGTCCAGGAAACTTCGTACAGCTTCGGTAGTGGTAGGTTCTGGGAAGTTAATGATCGCCTTAGTTTAATCCTCATTGGTATGAATGCCTTGTGCATCTACGACATGGCCTAGGAATTTGATTTTCTTTCACAGGAAGTCACATTTACTGAGATTGATTTTCAGGCCTGCGAGCTGGAGGCGTTCAAAGACTTGCTGGAATTTGGTAAAATGATCAGGGATGGATTTACTCACAACAATGATATCATATAGGTAAGCAAAAAGAGACTGTCCCATCATATCGCTGAAGACTGAATGGATAAGTCGCATGACCACGGAAGGAGCATTTCTCAGACCAAAAGGGAGTCTCTTAAACTGAAAATGTCCGGAAGGGGTGCTAAAAGCTGTAACTGGGCGAGAGGACTCTTCCATTTCGACCTGCCAGTACTCGCTGATAAGGTCTAAAGATGAAAAGACTACGTTATTTTCACCAAGGGATTCTAGCAAATCAGTGAGGACAGGTAACGGGAAACGGTCTGGAACGGTGACAGAATTGACCTTATGATAGTCGACTACTGGTCTAAAGTTGCCGTCCTTCTTTGGTACTAAGAAAAGTGGGCTATTCCATGGACTGACGGAGAGTTCAATAATGTCTTGGTCTAACATGTTTTGTACCATTTGATCTGTCTGCTTTCTCTGACTGTGAGGAAATCGATACGCTGGTATGTAAATCAGCTGAGTTCCTGGTAGTAGTTCAATCGTATGTTTGACAAGGTCTGTTCTACCCATCGGTTCACCGGGTATGGCAACCACGTTTCTGTACGAGGTCAGAAGGTCGAGGAGTTGAGGCGTATTTTCTGGGAAATCTGTGCAAGTGAGATGTGAGAGCATATCAGGTGAATATGTCGGCGCAGATCCCGTAGAGTTAATAGCACATATACCGATTGGGGTACTATCATCAGTCTGAGTAGTAGGAATTGAGGAATCCTGGCACACCTTTGCGGCCGCTGGGTATACTAGGAAGTCTCTAATTTTTACACCACTTTTAAGTTTTAGTGGAGCATTTGGGACATTGAGCAAGTACAGGTAGCATAAACTGTCCTCTAAGACTGTACACCACACTGACTCATAAGTCAAGCCATTCACACAACACGTTTCAGGTAGGGTTAGAACATCCACTCCTTCTTTCGTACCGGCAACACAAACAGAGACTTTGGTGAACTCATGCGGTAACAAAATTGTGCACGTATTCGTTACTGCACGTTTCGTCTCTGCGTGTTGGAGATCATTCAGACTGTGTGAGGTAGGTAACTGAGACATGTCTGAGTCAGCGACAGTGTTGTCGGGAGAGGAGGTAAGAGCCATGTTCGAAGGCTGAGATGATGTATTAGGAGACATTGAGAAATTTATGTCCTTGCTCGCAGTCAGTAAAGGAATGATCTCTGTATTCTCAGATGATGATAGTGGTGGTGTGGCCTGGGGTGGACTTTTTGGTAGTGATAGGGACAGAGGTAATTGAAGGACTGATTTGATCGTAAGAACAGGACGGGGACATTCCATAGTGTAAACCGGGAATCCAGAAATGTCTATACTACCACAAGCAGGTAATAATGCAATGGAGTGTTGTGCCATGGTGGAGAAACCAATAAGGGCATCTGCGGGATACTGCAAGTCATTAGTGACATGAAATTCAATGAGGATAGGGGGCAAATCTCTGTGGAGTTTGACTTCAAGGGTGACTCTTCCCTTAACCTTAAACTCTGAGCCGTTGACACCACATAGGCGAAAGTCTGGTGGTTCTAGGAAACTGACGTGGTTGTGATGGCGATGAATAATTTGTAAGGAATTTTCGGAGACGAGATTTACTATAGATCCTGTGTCCAAGAAGAATGACGTTGGTATGTCATGACTGCTTCCGAGAATGACTAAACCCGAGGAGGTTATGGGACCTACATGGCAGATAGGGAGTTGGGTTTCTGGTTCTACGTGAGATTGGTCCGATACGGGTGCAGCGCTTCCCCCGACTGTGGGCAGTTGAGGTAACGACATTCCTCAGTGGTGTGAGTCGTGCTTGATTTGTGGTATTTGCAGTGTGAACGACGTGAGCGGGAAGGCGTACACTGTCTGGTTTGGGAGTGAGGACGTCTGTATGTACGGTCGCAACTGGATGCTCGATGTCCAGGATGACCACAGTACCAGCAAAGAATCGAAGATTGTCTGTTCCGTCGGACGCTAGATTGATCACGACCTGTGGTAGGAGAGCGATGTGTGGCAGGTCTGCCGCGTGTGTTGGGACGGGAGCGAGATTGGTCTGGGGTAGTGGAGGTGTGACAGACTGAGGAGGCCAAGGGTTGGGTGGTGCCCTGATGCGTTAGTTCGAACTTGTTCTTTCATGAATGGCTTTAGTGACCTGAATAATTTTATCTCCTGGATTGAAACCGATTTCCAAGGCTAGCTCTTGCTGTTTAGGAGTAAGCCAGTGAAGGAATCTTAGGTAACCCATTAAGTCAGCAAAGTTGGTGAGTGAAAGCATTGGAACGCCATTCTTGTCTTCTAACCATTTCGTGCCTACCAGTAATTGGAGCATCTCGCTACTAGTTGCTTTCATGGCGGCGGCAGCTTCGCGGAGCTTGGCATATTGCACTGGGATGCGCAAGTCCTCATCTAGTTGGTTTAGGAGATTAATGAATCCCATGAGAGACGCGGTATTTGAATGTTGGCAACAAAGGCTGATGAGTTCCGTACGAAAATCAGCAAAGGTACGAATGCTATCGAAATGTCCTGCACGGATCGCGGATCCGATGTCCAATTTGCTGTGGTGCAAGCGACCGAGGAGGTAAGCTACTTTGAGCGATTGATCGGTTATTTGTCTATTGTGTATTTCTGTGTCGACTTCTCTGAGGAAATCATTGACAGACCAAGTTGGGTCCTGGCAGGTAAATTTGGGACGATTGGCATCGTCGAGATAGATAGACTGTGGAGGGTGGGCCATGGCCGGAAGTGCAGAAGTGGTGGCAGGAGAGGTGTGGGAGAGAGAGAAGGTAGTGGCAGTTAAGGGCGAGCAAGACGGGGTATGGAGGGAGGCAGGAGAGGGAACGACAGGGGAAGGAGTAGAGGAAGAAGGGAGTGTAGAGGCAGGAGTAGAGGAGGAGGTATCTGGATTTACGAGTGTAGGACGGGTAGTAAGTGATTCTGCAGGAAGTGAAACGGGAGTCTCAGGTACAGGGCGGTGGTACTCTTTGCCACTTCGTAAATGAGTGATTGTGTTAGTGTCGGCAGACGGGGTATGATCAGGTGATATTTCTGGGTCGAGAGGGCTGGCGTTAAGCGAAAGTATGACATGTAATGCGGCAATGGAAGATGAAAAGATGAAGATGGATACGTAGGTGGAAATGTATAAATAACAATGAGAGAATGGAATACACGAGGTGTGAAAATGAATGAAGGTGCGGGGATGGATGGCTTAAAGAAAAGGCGAAGGATGAGATGGAGTATAAATAACGTAGGTGAAGATGAAAACGGGGTAATGGAAATGAGATGGAATATTTGCAATAACCAATCTGTAGAGAAAATCAAGGATAATCTCTATAGAAAGGAAAGATATACTATAGTTACACAGTAGAAACGGGAGTGTCGAGATGTATGACGTGCAGGGGTGGCTGGGCGTAGCTGAGCTGGGGCGGGGCGGGGCGGGGCGGGGCGGGGCGGGGCAACGGTGGAGAGACAGCTGGGTGGAGAGGAGAAGAGACGCCACGATGAATCACCGGCATGGAGTGGCGGTCTTAGGAGGTTCCGTAATGCGGACCAGATGTGGCGGCGGCGGAGGCCGGTGGTGGGTGGTGAGGGCAGATGTTGGTTCAAGGCAGGTGTAGAGCTGGTGAGTTGCAAATGCAGAGAATGGTGGTGGGCAGGCAGTGGGCAGACAGTGATAAGTGGCACCGTGGGGGCAGGAGTTATGATGAGTTCGGAACAGGTGCTGGGAACAGATGCAACAGGTGCGTAGGTCGGCATCGGTGACACGTGCGGTCAGGAACAAGGCGTATGGGTGCGGTTGTTTGAGAGGTGAGCACTGGTGAGAAAAATTGTACACTCGGAAAGCATAGCCACTAGAGGCACTGAGGAGGGGCGAGGCTGGCAGATGTGAGACGTCGTGTATCTTGTGATGTCAGTAAATCGGTGGAGGCGGTCAGAATCTGATGGTTCGAAACACTGCTGCTACCAAATGTAACTTGCAATACTTTGGTGATAAAAACTCTGTGTACAAACAGCTAGATAAGGAGTTTATTACAAGCTCACAGTAAAATAGTCTGCTCGACTAGGCTGCCTGCTATCAACTGATGCAATAACTTCGTCTTCCCAGGGTGCAGGTCCTGGGAAAGCGTGCTGACCTAGCAAGTTTAGTGTGGGCATGTATGCATTGGGGGGGGGACATATATACATCGGGGGGGTACCTGGCGTGGCCGGACCAAAAAGGCTAACCATTTAATCCTATTTGTTCTAGTTCCGTCTTTTTTTTTTTTTTTACTCCACAATGGCAACTGACCTCTTATGCTTTTGAAGAGTGACTATACGAGGTCCAGGAACTTTCCTGGAACTTTCTGCTTCAGCTCTTGCAGACTAAAGCACAGTAATTGTGTCCACTTCTTTACTATTACCGGTGACCTCAAATGACCTTGAACCAATGAAATCAAATTACCTCAGAGGTCAAAATCACATAGCCTATATATAAACAGGTCATATGAGTCTCTGTGGCAAAAACTGGGCTGCTGATTCCAGTAATTCAAGCATGTATTACCTATAACCTCAAATGACCTCCAAACGGTGATCTCAAATGACCTCAGGGGTCAACTTCACATAGCCTATATCGGAACTCAAGGTCATATGAGTCTCCATGCCAAAAAAAAAAAAATGGGCTGCAGGGGTACCCGGCGTTGCCCGGGCCAAAAAGGCGAACACTCTACCAGTGACCTCAGATGACTCAGATCTGATTTTTGACCCCCTTAAAACCATCCTTGGGTCATCCTGATTCAGAATGTATATGGGTCTGGGAGTCTCTGGCCTTTGGTTTGGACGTGATTCTAGGACAAACAAACAAACAAAAACAACGTGACTTATATATATATATATATATATATATATATATATATATATATATATATATATATATATATATATATATATATATATATAGTGTGGTAGATGGGGGCACTTACCATCCACTCACTCAATGTAGTGCTGCTCTCGGGTGTCAGCCCTTTCCTCTCCATTATTCTTTGCTTCCATCCTCTTCTGTCTTTCTTTCCTTCCTTCTTTCCTTGTCCTACTGCCTACGGTGAGTTAACAGTGCCTATTCTGTCTTTCTTTCATTCTTTCCTCTTCCTCCCGCCTGTAGGTGACTCTACAGTACACTGAGTGACAAGCCAAATGGCATCTTGTTCACCAGGAAACGATTTACTACGCTGGGTGGTAACCATATAATCAAATTTTGGGGTCTGGTGGTTTAGTGAGTAATTCGGCGCTCCAATCGGATTGAGCCAGTGAATTTATATCCAAGGGATGGTTGGGGTTTGTTGCTCACGTAATGCCACTCAGGGATGAGTGAGGCTGTTCATTCTTATCTTAAATGTCGGGACCAACTTGCCTAGTTCCGGGCTCCTATGCTCCTCATTGAGAGATGTAGGATTGGATGATGGGTGGATGGATGGGTATAATAACTTTATCTCTTGTGGTTTTCGACACAATGCAGTAACTCCCTTGAATCATTTAAATTCTCAGTAGAAGTACACCAAACAGTCCTACAATCTACTGACAAGGCCTCACCTCACTTCCCAGAATACCACTGACTCACAGTGTGTAGCTGAGGCGAGGTTATGCCTGTCTGTACTGACTCTCCTGGTGATGGGGCCTAAGCTCACTGACGAATTATATTGGCCATAGAGATTCTAGTATTAAAAGCTGTGCCATTAACTTCTTCTCTATGCACCTCTATCAATTTAGAAGGCTGTGTTTGGCGACTCCTTGTCTCACGCCATCTAGTTGCAGGATATTGCATCATTACACATACTATAATGGCTTTCTCCTGGAATCTCCTGGAGAATTGTTCAACCAGACCACTGCTAAGCAGTCTGTGGAATAGGAATAAACAACATTCACTCCTTCCTGCACAAACGCTCCTTTCTACTGATTATTGAAGTAATTGTACTGAGAATGACAAAACTAGCATTAAATGAAGGAGATAAACCTCAGATACCTAACTTGCAAAGACTCTTTAAACTGCATAATAAGGTCCTTATGATTCCTGTTTATCACCTCTGACATGCCTGAAGTGCAGTACATTGCCATTCTTCTCCTCAGTGACAGCCTGAGACCTTTGAACTACTGATGACATAATCATTAATTTTCTCCAGAAACCCTTCCTCCTAGGACCTAAACACAAAACTCCTTCTTCTAATGCCTAATAAAGAAAAGTCTCTGAAAATCATGATCCCAGGCTCGCCTTTCACTTCACCTTACAGAACGTGATATCTAGTTTTTGTGACCACATCCCAGTAGGATGAAGGTATGTACGTTAGACGTAAATTTTGTTTCAAGGACGCAAGCCAAAAGAAGCAAGAGTGGAAATGAATTAACTGATGGGAGCATGTGGTGTTGCATGGAAAGACAGACATACAAATGAGAAAATGAAGGAGTGGTGCGGTGTTGATCTGGACGTGCTGAAGAGCGGTAAGAGACGCATCTTTTGATGGTATAGCTGTGTAGAGAAAAAGATTTTGAGAGAATGACTAGGGCAGTATACGTGAAATGCATGGGGAGAGGGGCGGAGAACGAGGAAAATGTAGAAGGACTGAGTGAAGTGTGTAAGTAAGCGTGGTGTGAGTTAAACAGAGGGCGGCCTAATGGAGATAGACACGGTGACATGGAGATGTTTTGTATCTGGCACACCTGGATTTACAGTGTGTGGTTATAAGTAGAAAAGTAAATGTTACTTTTTTTTATGCAAGGAAGAAGGAACCAAAGGCCATGAGCCCGCAGTAACAGTTCCCTCCAAGAGAAAAACAAAATACAATAGAAAGCCAAATTCAAGATCCATTCATTTTGAGATGCCTGGACACACTGCGATTGAAAGACTGGAGATCATAGACAGCAGGAAATACAGACAGAGGGAGACAGTTCCAGAGCTGACCTGTTGCATAAATGAAAGACTTGGAGTAACGGTTAACTCTTGCATTAGAGAGTTGGACAGAAAAGGGATGAGAGTTTGCTGCCAGACGGGTGCTACGCGCCCGTCGTAGAGGTGGAGGAATGCAAGCAGACAGTTCAGGGGAGCAGTGACCATTAAAGTAGCGATAGAAAAGAGATAAAGATGCAACAGTGCGGCGAAGAGACAGAGGTTGAAGGGAGTCAGTAAGAGGAGGAGAGTTAATGAGGTGAAAAGCCTTTGACTAAACCCTATTGAGAAGAGCTGTATGTGGGGAGCCTCCCCACACATAAGAGTTGTACTCCACACAGGGGCGGATAAAACCCCTGTATAGAATCAACAATTGTGCAGGGGGAAAGAAAGAGCGGAGTCAGCTTAGCACACCCAATCTCTTGGAAGCAGATTTTACAAGAGATGTAATATGATTTTTCCAAATATAAGTCCCGAGTAAATAAAACCCCAAACATGTTCAAGGATGATGCAGGATTAAGCTGAATATTATTAAACATTAGTGGGTATACCTGTGGAAGATTTTGTCGGGTTGATAGGTGTAAGAACTGAGTCTTAGATGCATTAAAAACAACCATATTATTTTTACCCCAGTCAGAGATACGAGCCAAGTCAGACATTAGGTGTGCCATAGCCTCATCCCTTGTTTGTTGAAGTAACTGTTAAGATGGGCGTTGCGGGAACCGAATGGAAAGGTGAAGGGTGGAGTCATCAGCGTATGAGTGGATAGGGTTAGATGTACAGCTTAGAAAATCATTGATGAATAAAAGGAAAAGAGTTGGTGATAGGACAGAGCCCTGAGGAACACCACTGTTGATAGATCTAGGAGAAGAACGATGGCCGTCTACAACAGCGGCTATAGAACGACCAGAAAGGAAGCGAGCGATGAAGGCACAGATAGAAGGATAGAAACCGTAGGAGGGCAGTTTGGAAATTAAAGATTTATGCCAGACTCGATCGAAAGCCTTTGAGATGTCAAGTGCAATGGCAAAGCTTTCGCCAAAGTCCCGAAAGGAGGATGACCAGGAGTCTGAAAGGTATGTGAGAAGATCGCCAGCGGAGCGTCCCTGACGGAACCAGTACTGACAATCGGAAAGAAGGTTGTGATAGGAAAGATGCCTTAAAATTTTTCTATTGAGAATTGACTCGAAAACTTTTGAAATACAGGACGTTAAAGCAATTGGACGATAGTTGGAGGGTTGGGAGTGGTCATCCTTCTTTGGGACTGGCTGAATGAGAGCAAACTTTCTGCAAGAAGGAAAGGTACAAGTTGACAGACAAAGGTGAAAGAGTTTGTAAGCACAGTTCTTGAGAACAACAGGAGGGACCCCATCAGCCCCATATGCCTTGTTAGTACTGAGGCCAGTGATGGCAGAAAATACATCAACTGAAGAAATTTTAATGTCAGCCATGAGGAAGTCAGAGGGGGGAAGTGATGGAGGAACAGCACCGGAATCGTCTAAGGTGGAATTGGAGGAGAAAGTCTGTGCGAAGAGATCTCCTTTATCAGTAGAAGAAATAGCTACAGAACCATCAGAGTAGAAAAGAGGAGGGAAGGATGATGAGGTAAAGTTGTTAGAAAGATTTTTGGCAAGGTGCCAGAATGAGCGGGAAGAATTCGAGTTGGAGAGTTGAGAGCATTTAGTATGGATGAAATTATTTTTAGTAGAGCGAAGAACAGACTTAGCACGATTCCGGGCAGAAACGTAAAGATGATGTGATTCAGGGGTGGGTTGGCTCCGGTTCCTTTTGTAGGCCCTCTCCTTGTTGCGGACAGCATTAGAACAAGCGTGATTAAACCAAGGCTTTCTTGCGTTAGTCAAAGGATATGGGAAAGAAATATATGTTTCCATGCCCGAGAGAATAACCTCCGTAATGCACAAGGCACACTCAGATGGCTCCCGGCCATGGAAGCAATAATCATTCCAGGGAAAATCAAAGAAGTACTGCCTGAGGGCCTCCCAGTCTGCGGCTCCAAAATGCCACAGACGACGTTTCCCTGGAGGGTCCACAGACCGTACCGGAGTGATAGGACAGGTTAAGGTAATAAGGTTTTGATCGGAGGAGCCCAACAGAGAGAAAAGATTAACAGAGTAAGCAGAAGGATTAGTTGTGAGGAAGAGGTCAAGTATGTTGGAGCTCTCTCCAAGGCGGTCAGGGATATGGGTAGGGTGCTGTACAAGCTGCTCTAGGTCATTAAGGATAGAAAAGATGTATTCTTGTTCACTAGGTGGATCCGTGAAAGGAGAGGAGAGCCAAAGGTGGTGGTGAACATTGAAATCTCCTAGAATGGAGATTTCAGAGAAAGGAGAAATGGATAGAATGTGTTCCATCGTAGAAGAAAGATAGTCGAAGAATTTTTGATAGTCAGTAGAATTAGGGGATACGTAAACAGCACAGATATATTTAGTCAGAGAATGACAGGAAAGCCGAAGCCAGAGTGTAGAGAATTCAGAAGAATCGAGTTCAGGAACACGAGAGCAAGACAAGTCGTTGCGTATATATACACAACAGCCACCTTTGGCTTTGAAATGAGTATAGAGAAAGTAGGAGGATACAGAAAAGGGTTTGCTGTCAGTTGCCTCAGACAGCTGAGTCTCCGTTAGAAAAAGAAGGTGAGGTTTAGAGGAGGAGAGGTGGTGCTCAACAGAGCGAAAGTTAGAGGAAAGGCCGCGAATGTTGCAGAAATGAAGAAGAAGAGAGTCAGACAGTGGCTCCAGGCACCTCGAGTCGTCACCGGGAGAGGGGCGGATGGTGGGGGCATTTATGTTCCCCCCCCCTGGGGTCTCCAAGGCTTGGTGAAGAGACGCCTTTTTTTTTTTTTTAATTTTGAATAGGAAGTGTAGTGTGTACTGTGCATGTAGTTTGGTGTAGATAGTTAGAGAAATTTGTACTGGAGAGCATGCTGGCCTACTCTCTGTGTAACTGAGACACTGAAAAAGTTCAGCAAAGGGGGATGGTCAGGAACTAGTCCTGAGGGCTGATGAAACGGGAGCTCCAGCACTCCTTGTTATCAGCTTTCCATCCACCTCGGGAGTACTGCCCTGCTCGACTGGTGCTACAGTCTACTCCACACAAAGCATATCAATATGGAAACACTATCAACAGAATCTTATGAGAATAAATGCCTAAGACTGAAGGGGTATGCAATTTGTCGTTATTGCTCAAAACCCAGTCCCTCTGATCTAGCAGACCCGTCGACCGCATGTAAGCAGTTGCCCCTGTGGAGTTATCTCATTGATTCCCAGCACCATTGATGTTGTGTCTGTCTTAGTGTGGCAAGTACTGTGCAGTGCTCCATTATCTGTATTGTATCGTGTGGCCCTAATCTAAGCAGGGCATGCATCATCTGTGATCCCACCAAACCCAGATCTAAGCAGGTAGTTGAAGGGGGCTGGGTGATGTCTAAGCCAGTCTAAATCAACTTGATATTATTTATTTAAGGATGCCTCTGATGACAGGATGTCAGACAGGACCTTGTATAAAATGTTCTAACCGTAGTGCTTTATTGCCCACGGCATGAAATGAATACGTAGGTGTATTTATATTGCTATTGTTGGAATGTCTGGAGGTGGGATATTGTTGTAGAAGGCTTGTTAATGTTTGGTTGTTGATTCTTTTATATGCCAATGTGTGTTGTCTGTGTCATATAATGACAAAGAGTGTTGTGTACTGGAACAGTCTGAACAGAACTGTGTGCCTATCATATCACAGTAGGGTCTGACAGGAAGGACTTTGGTTCCAGAATGTAAGCGAGCTGTGGTTATGATGCAGCCAGTGGCGATGGGTAGGGCGTTGTTCTTGACTATAAAGCGTTGTAATGGCTTTTAGATAGGTTGAGGGCCTTTGCCAGGGAGGTATAGGATACCACTAATCTAATCAATTCTTTGTAGTAGACGGAGAGTGTTTCTTTTGTTGCCGAAAGTCTGGTCCTTTAGTTGGTCAGAGCACAATGAATCTGGAATGCACTGCCTCTTGATGTCTTGCGCTTGGTCCTTGAAGGTAGTTCGGGTGTCGAATGTCACTCCAAGAATCTCAACAGAAAGTGTGCATGGCACACATACATTGTCAAGTGTAATGCGAGGGAATTTCTTGTTTTTACGTTTACTGCTAGTGATAAGTATCGTGGTGAATTTGGCTGAGGTTAATTGTAGGCTTGTTGTTCTCAACCAGATTCTACAGTGTGCTGAGTTAGTCCAGTTGCAATGTGCAGGATGTGTCTGCAGTGTATTATGTGGTTCTAATGTTGCTGTCATATGCATTTGAGGCAGTGTTTGTGGGCAGGTGAGGTATGGGAATATTCATGTAGAGGATGAAGAGTGTGAGTGAGAGAACGAACCCTGTGGAACTCCGTTACAGAAATTTTGTGATCGTGATGACCTGCCCTGGAATGCAGCATACACTTGTTTACCAGATAGAGAGATGGCAAGCCAGTGTTTGGTGTTGTTCTCCTTGATTGTGCTGTATATCTTGGTGATTAGTTTGCATTAGGGGATGGCGTCAAAGACGTTAAGGTGTGCGGTGTGCCATTGCCTTGGAGGTGATACCGACAGATGCTTGTTGGGTGAGGTTAGTAATGTGTTTCTAGAAAGTAGTTCTCTAAATCCGTGTTATGAACGAGCAAGAGGGGACATCTGTGTGACTGCAAAGAATGAGGAGTCCAGTTATTTTAGATGTTGTGTTAATTAATGTCGGTCTGTACAACGAAGGCCTTCTAAATGTGATTGGAAAAATATATGGTAGAATAATTGTTGATCGGGTTAGGCATATAACGGAGGAGCCAGTTGGAGAAGAACAAGGAGTATTTAGGAGGGAAAAGGGTGTGTAGATCAGATATTTGTTCTAAGATGTTTAGTTAAGTATCTAGAGAAGGGAAAGAGAGTGTATGCTGCCTTCATGGACTTGGAGAAAGCGTATGACAGAGTAGATAGGCAAGGTATGTGGAAGGTTTTAAGAATATGTGGAGTGGATGGGAAATTGCTGAGTGGGTGAAAAGTATGTACGAGAGACTTAGGGCTACGGTGCAAATGGATGGTGAGCTGAGTGAGTTCTTTCTTCTAAATGTGGGACTGAAACAGGGATGTGTGATGTCTCCATGGTTGTTTAACCCCTTAACCGAGGGGCGTAACTTTCATGACGCTTGGGAGCAAGGGATCATACCACAGGGCGTCACTTTTGTGATTCTGTGTTATTTTGAATTTGCCCGGGCTTTCAAGTGGTGGCTTGTATCATCTATCAGTACTGCCAATGTCCAACACTAGTCAGCACTCCTAATCTTATCTGTACTCCCATCCATTGTTGACAATTTAGCTATTTCTCCCCATTCTTGACTCCCCTCCCTATCTCCCCTCCATTACCCTCTACTTTCGCCTGCCCAGCTGCACTGCGGTAAGTAAATCTTCCCCGGAATTTTCCACTGATTTCATCCATTGAAATAAGCCCTATGCCCTATTCTTATACCGAAAAATATATGCAAAAAAGAAATACGGTAAGATATAGTGCCATACACCTGGAATTGGCTAATTATCACCTGACAACACCTTACGTGCACTCTTTTGCTAATTTTCCCTGTTTATTTCCCCTTGAAATATGCCGTGTAATCTATTCTTGTAATAAAAATATATATAAGGAAGGAAGGGAGAAGCCTAAGTGATATTTACATTCATCTGGAACTACCTAATATAGTATGTATTGTCTAGATTTCCTGCCAATCATTTCATAGTGAATATATTAGCAGCTGTCACCATGCTGACATTGGCAGCATTGCACTCCCCCTAGGCCACCACAGCATTCAGTTTACTGTCGTCTTTCAAGGTGAAACCACTTCGGATTCGCGCCTGTCCAATTCCGCCGCTTTTTAGCCTCATGCAAAGGGCCCTGTGACCTCTACCCCTACTAAACCTCGTGTGGAAAGGGGTAAAGGGCTAAGTGACTGCTGTGGAACGTGAACTGGCTAATTTATCAATGAAAATGATGGACAGTGACTACGATCTTTCTGGTGACTAACACAGTGCAAGTGGAAATGTAAATAATGTGTAAATAATGTGTAAACAGCAAGTGAAAGCAATGAATGTACATATACATGAACAGTGGAAAATAGTTTTATAAGTTACTTCAAGTGACAGTGCATAACACAGTGTAAATAAAATACAAATGTATATAATGTAAATAAAATAGAGAACGTAAATAGAAATGTAAATGAGTAGTATTATAAGAATACGAGTATATATACTAGGAGTAATGAAAGTGAAAGTTTCACTCTAGCATGTATGAATACTATGAGTTATGAGAATGAAGGTGAAAGTGACATTCACTCTCAATGCTAGCATACAGGATGAGAAAGTGAATGCTAAGTATTTTACTGAAAGAAATTGAATCCCTACAGTGACAATAAACTACTATTACTGAAGGAAACTTATGGATAAAGCCTGCAGATACATATAAGTGTTATATATTAATAGAAATATAAAGTGTGAGTGTTTTTATGAATAATAAATGATAGAATATCAGCGGCAAACGAGCGCAAGTGGGAAACTGGTACGTGCTCGTAATTTTCATTGTTTCACAGTGTTTTTTTTTTTTTTTTGGGGGGGGGAGTATGAATTCTAAACTATTTGAAAATCACAGAATAGTGTTTCTAGTGATAATATCAGGGTGTGGTAATCATAATATGGGGTGTCAGGAAGTGTAAAGTGGAGACTTCGTTACCCAACTTCAGAAGTCTCGACAAGTCCTACGGTACTCGACGAAGGCTCAACAAACATCCCAGGAGAAAGCTAAAGGTATGTGCCATAGGCATATTTAATTATAATATTCTAGGACTAATAACTGGTTTTTGGCAAATATTTTTACAAAGTCTGTTGGAGCGCGAATAACGCTGCAGGACACGCAAGTCGAGCCAAAACAACCCCTCGGTTTAGGGGTTAATATATTCATGGACGGGGTTGTAAAGGAAGTGCAAGGTAGGGCAGTGAATGTGAGGGTGGCTTTAATGAATGAGGGTGAGGTGTGGAAGATTCCGGTGTTGCCGTTTGCTGGTGATACAGTATTGTTGAGTGAAGATGAATGGGAGTTGCAAGGTTTGGTGAATTAATTAGGGACAGTGTGTAAGAAGAGGAACCTGAAAGTTAATGTAAACAAGAGTAAAGTTATGGTGTATGAAAGGAATGAAGTCACAGAATGCACAGTGAGGTTGGATGGTGAGGATATGGAGAATGTGAGTGCATTCAAGTACTTGCGTATTGTGATGAGTAGGGATGGAAGTTTTGGGGATGAAGGACTTGAAAGGGTACAGCAGGAGAGGAACGTTGTTGGTTCACTGAAAGCGGTGATGAGAAATAGGGAAGTGAGCATGGAATTAAGAAGTCGCTGCATGATGGTACTGTGATCCCTACCCCGGTATATGGAAGCGAGGCGTGGACCTTGCTAGAGGGGAACAAGTCAAGAGTGAGAGCAGTGGAAATGAGTTACCTGAGAGGGGCATGTGGAGTGATATGGAGGGACAGGTTGACGAATGAAGAAGTGAAAGAACATTGTAGGGTGGATGTGTATGTGACTGAGAAAATTAGGAGAAATACACTGAGGTGGTTTGGACATGTGGAGAGAATGAAGAATGAAAGACTGACTGAGAGGATGTATGTACAGTAGGTGAGGTGGAGGGAGGGAGAGGGAGGGGGAGACCTAGGATGAGGTGGAGGGATGGAGCTGAGAGGTATATGACGGAGGGGGAAGTGAGTTGGGGGGAGGGCAGTGAAATGGTGGGTGACAGACTGACTTGGAGGCGTTTTGTCTGTAGCCACCCTTTGCGGGATTAAGGCATCGGGCTATAGACAGATAGATAGGTAGATTCTACGACGAAGAGTGTGTTGGGTCCTTGTTTGGTTTAAGTACGGTATAGTACTAATTGTTCCTTGTTTCCAAATGGTGGGAATGCTGCTGTGTGCATATGAGTAGGTGCTGATGTTTGTGAGGGCCTGGATGCCATATGGCCATGAGTGTTTCATGTGCAGACTGCTGATGTCATCCGACCCTGTGCTTGTGGACTTCATTGTTTTCTTGCTAATGTTACGGGTCAGTCCTTTAGTGAAGGGGACTGCACTGTGGTCGAGGGAAAAGGACTGTCTGTGTTGAGAGATTGTTTTTCACACGCAGTAAGTGTTGGTGTTGATATTATGTTTGAGTAGGTTGTTCTTTGTAGGAAGGGATGTGTCGGGTGTTGGAGGTGATGGCGGCGTGGTTTTTGGAGGTGCTTCTTTGTAGTTAATTGACACTGCTAAGTATTTTGTAGAGCCAAGTGGGTCTTTGAGGTGACTCAGTGTTGTTACAAAGGCATTCCAGTTTTCCGTTTTACTGTGTGTTAATTTTGTTGTTGGTCCCATTGTTTAGCTGTTGAAGCCTTGTGTTGGTGGCTTGTTTGTGTGGGAGAGGGGAGTTGTGTTTAAGTGAGTTGCATTGTCTGATAAGGCAGACAATCTCCTGTGTTAAGCTTGTGTTGTAATGTTCTGTTGCCTCGAGGTTGTGCTGTTTGTCTGGGATGAGTATAATGCGCAGGCAGACGATTGATGAATATCAGACACTGATACATATCGTTAACCATGATACTTAAGTAATCATGTCAGACAATATAATGAATTCAAGAAGACATAAGAGACTTCGTAACACTCCTTCCTTCGCGATTAACTTCACATACTGTTCATTAACACTGCCTTGTATGCAATTAATTACATGTTTCATAATGGATTTAGTTTCCATTGATATTGTACCAGAAGCTATTGTCACGGGGTTTTTGAAATTAATATATTAAAGAATACTTTAAATGTTACTTGAAAATATGGACAAAGAATTGACTTGTGAAAATCAAGCAGTAAGTTTACTTTATGCTGGATTACTTCGCCGATTCTCTAAGGACTAGAATTTATAAACTTTCTCAACCGTACACAGCAGAGACTAATTACTCACACGTGCTGTTTGTTAGTACTGTTAGCCTCTGGAGAAAGTGACTCCACCCCTGACAATCACTAACTAATGCTATTAATGATAAACAGTTTCTTGCAGGTGCATTAACTCCAGGTTGGCACAACGGATTTAAGCTTAGTACAAGAGGACTGGCCTAAGTACCAGTTATGAATAATTCAAAGCATTTATGTGAACTAGGAGCGGCAAGTAAAATAAGCTTAATGTGGAGAAATAAAACACGAGTTTACATTACATTAAGCTCAAGAAAAAGAACTGTAAATTTATTAATTACAATGAAATAAATTTATTTTACATGAGTCTCAAATGAATTCAAAATAAGAACACACTCACTCACTCACTCAAAAGCTAAACTCTTAAGCCTAGGAAAAATGAAAGGAAATACTGGTCAGTAGAATGGGCTAAGCGGAATGTCTGGGCGTCGTTACATAGGAAGGACGCTACACACGCTAAACCTCTCGCTGATTCACCGTCTAGGTGGAGGTTTCAGGAACTCACTGTACACGAACCTTCTCTCACGATGCTCTAATCCTGACTGACTTCAAATTATGAGAGAGGGGGGAGGGCCGGCCACGCTTGCTAATGGTCAACAGAAATAAAGTGAGCGATACATTCACAATAAATCACTCAGCAAAGGCGCTAATGTTGCGCACAAGGATGATCACTTATAAAATAGTGAAAATTGTTCTGAAAACACTCCCGATTGGGTGAATACGAGGACGGTTAAACTGAGTGATAAACAGTGCGAATTCCACTAGAATTCGTGGTTTTCCCACTGATGACGAATGTGACAAGTTTATAAACACGTTCACACCAATTGGTGAC
This sequence comes from Coenobita brevimanus, assembly GCF_032717465.1. Lineage (NCBI taxonomy): Eukaryota > Metazoa > Arthropoda > Malacostraca > Decapoda > Coenobitidae > Coenobita > Coenobita brevimanus. The sequence goes on from NC_136971.1 coordinate 24,339,008, forward strand.
ATTATGCCCCATCAAAATTTTTTTTTTCTTTAAAAAAAAAAAAAAAAAATCGATATACATGCATATAAACCATAACTCAGTCACACAAGATTCACACTATGGTGTGTGTACAACCCTGTTACGGGATAAAATCACAGTCACCCATGAGTGTAAAAACCTCGTATTTATGTTAATAGAAGCAAGCTTGAGGAAAAAACTCTGAGACGACAGTGAAAAATCCTGTACTCAGGTCAAACTGAGTGAAAAGTCTGCTACATTTACATTAACAACTAATTGTTATGTAGCGTGATGTATGTAATATGACAGTTGTGGTGTAACTGTGCGTATGTGTAAAATGATATAATACAAATTAATAGTAAAGAGACGACGAGGCAGAAGAGACGAGGCGGCAGCATGCAGCAGGGACGATCAGCTGATCTGCACGACAATGCTGCACCCGCCAGCTGCACCTGCGAAAGGAATCAAGGTGATGCATCAAAAGTGTCATTTCTCTCTCTCTCTCTGCCTAGCAATAGTACTTATGTTTATTATTAACCAGGAAACGTAGTCTTTGGATTTACAAATCTCTCAGGACCCTTGTAGTTTACTGGTTAACCTAGCATTATTAACCAGGAAACATGCCAAGTCTTGAATTGCTCAAATCTCTCAGAACAGGCAGTTTACTGGTTAATCTAACATTATTAACCAGGGGACGTGCCAGTTCTTGAATTGCTCAAATCTCTCAGAACGGGCAGTTTACTGGTTAACCTAACTCTACACATACAATTAATGACAGAAAACTGAGAATCCCTACGCAGTCTCGGGCAGGTCACATTTTAACACCCACCGTGGGTGTGAACACTCATGTGGATAATGTGCATTCTCCGGGTATCCTACTGAGAAGGCTCACAGCTCGGGACATTCCACCAGGTAATTCATATGCAGCCTCGGATTGTCCTTAATGGGGTCTCAAACTTCCCCTTAACCTATGGTATACATGTATAAACAGGTCCTGGACGTAACGTGTCCTGTGGGACCAACGGGCGAGACATCAGGTATTACTGGTATACTTTTAACTAGGAACCAGGCTGGTCCTCGGATTACTCAGATCTCTGAGGACGCCTGTCTTACAGAATCCAGCATACAACAGTTGCCCACGTTAGTCAGCAGTTAGTAGGCGGGACATCAGGTCTGCACACACGTTGTCACTTCCCTTGATGTATCTTACAACAAAGTTAAACTGCTGCAAATACAGTGTCCAGCATGTTAATCTTGCATTAGCCATCTTAGTCGTGCTGAGACTAGTGAGTGGCATATGATCAGTTTCCAGAGTGAATGGTGCTCCATACAAATAATATTAATATTTCTTATCACCATCAACCACGGCCAAGAGTTCTTTCTCAACAGTACTATAATTCCTCTCGGCGTGTTTTAGCTTACGGCTGTGGTATGCCACTGGAAAGATTCCACCTTCCGATTCTTGCATTAATACAGCACCTACTTCATGTTGTGAAGCATCAGTGTGCAGAGTGAAAGGTTTGTTGGAATCAGGCAACTGCAAGATAGGTTCCTTACACAGCATATTCTTAAGGGCGGCAAATAATCTCTCTTGCGTTTCTCCCCATTCATTGGTATTTGGAGCATGTTTTCGTAGCACCTTGTACAACGGTTTGGCAATGAGAGCAAAGTTGGGGATAAAACTCCTATAATACCCCACTAGGCCAAAGAATGCCCTAACCTGTTTCTTGGTCACGGGTCTCAGGGCTTCTCTAACCTTCCTGATCTTGTCACTCGGACACCTGCAGCGATTGTTACCAACAATATGTCCGAGGAACTTCACCTCACTGTGAGAAATTTTACACTTGCTATGCTTCACAGTCATACTGAAATATCTGGAGTCTATTGAAGACAATTTCCAAGAGTCTGAGGTGCTCCTTCAAGTGGCAAAATGAACGAGGACATTGTCAACGAACATTTCTACTCCTACAATACCATGGAGCACTTGTCTCATGGCACTAATTGGTAAGTCCAAATGGGAGGACTTTATACTGATACAACCCCTTAGGAGGAGCAAAAGCAGTGAACTGACGGCTCTCTGGGTGAAAGGGAATCTGGAAGAATCCCTTTGCCAAATCGAGCTTCGTGAAATATCGTGACTCTGCCACCTTGGAGAACTCTGGTGATTGCATTGAGCCTCCTATAGTCACGACAAATCCTGACTCCACCATCCTTCTTGCGGACTACCACCATCGGACTACAGTAGGACTTTTCAATAATACCCGTGGTCTCCATGTCAGCAATTTCGTTGTTTACTGAGTCCAGCAGTCGCATGGGGATTGGATATGGCTTAACCTTTACGGGAGTATTGCTGGTCAACTCAATTTTGTGACAATCACCCTTTGCGAGTCTAGGTTGATCAGAGAAGACTTCAGCATACTGACAGAGCAGTGACCTTATGGCATTCTGATCACCTAATGCTAAGTCAGTGTTAAGTAAAACATCTCTGACAGTCTCCTCCTGACGGGACTGAATGGTTAAGGGCTCATCAGCATGGTCATCAGCTGGGATCGCAACGGCTGTCCCGGTTTCTTCCAGTGGCTGGTGACTGTCATCAGCTACTGGTAGGCCAGTCTCTTCGGGGTTTGACTCATGATAAACCTTCAACATGATAACGTGGAACCTTTTACGAAGATTCCCCATCTGAATTATGTAGTTGAGGTCTGAAATGAGCTCTACTACATCAAATGGACCCTTCTACTGTGCCAACAACTTGTTCTGGGCAGTTGGGAGTAACACTAAGCACTTATCACCTGGACTAAACTTCCGAAGTTTTGCCTTCTTATCATAATAGGCTTTCTGAACTTTGCGCGCCTTGATCAATTCTTCTTTAGCTAACTCGCACGTCGACTGGAGGCAGTCAGCTAGATCAAGGACGTAGGTGTAGGTGGTCTTGACCTCAGGGCCGGGTTCTTCATCGTCCCATAACTCACGAAGGACTTGAAGTGGTCCACGCACCGACGTTCCATACACCAGTTCAAAAGGTGAGAACTTCAAGGAATGCTGTGGGGCTTCTCGATAAGGAAATAGAAGAGGAGCAATGAACCGCGGCCATTCCTTTGGCTGTTCGGCGGCCATACACTTTAACATCTTCTTGAGAGTCCCATTGAACCTCTCACACAACCCATTACACATGGGATGGTAATGCGTAGTTCACAGGCCTCAGATGGACAACAACCTGAATGCTTCATTCATCACAGCAGAGGTGAACTGCAAACCCCGGTCGCTTAAGACCTCCTTGGGGATACCTACGCAACAGAACATTTCAATCAATGCCTCAGCAACAGTGACGGCCTCTATATTCTTAAGGGCCATGGCTTCAGGCCACCGTGTGCTGAAATCAACAATAGTGAGGATATACCTTGATCCATCACTTACCCTAGGAGAGCTTGGCCCAACAATGTCAACTGCTACTTTCCCGAACAGATCAGAGATTATAGGCATTGGTTTCAATGGCGCAGGACGGACTCGTCCCCGGTCAGTGGTACACTGACACACATCACAGGAACACACAAGCCTTGTTATTTCCTGTCCCATTCCTGGCCAGAAAAAGTCATCATGGATGCGGTCAGTGGTTTCCTTTTGGCCCATATGACCTCCCATCACTGAACTATGACCTAATTCGAACACTGCTCGGCGATACTTTGCGGGAACGACGAACTGCAGTCAAACCTCGCCCTGGGGTGTTTGTGACTCACGGTATAGCCGTCCTTGCTTATGAAGGAACCTGGCTTGACCTCCCTGTGAATACTTCATCACTTTACCCTCCAGCTTCTTATGCACTGAGGCAAGTGTCGGGTCAGACTGTTGTTCTTGGACAACATCTTGACTAGGAATCAGATCTTGCGGCATTGTGACGGTCAACAGGGTGACACGATTCGGAGCCTTGGCCATGGCTCATGTTACTGCAACAGCCAAAGTCTGAGTAGCAACATCTATGGCGCAACTGTTTTTGACCCCTGGTATGTTGCCGGTAATGAGGTCAAACAAGGGTTCTGGCATGACAACAGCATCTGTCAAGCCAGTGTAGAAAGGAGATGCCACCTGGATACGTGCCTCAGGGAACAATCTCACTGATCTATCAATAAGTCTAATTTGGATCTGCTTACCCGTGTACTCATCGGGCCGAACTAAACTTTGCGTGACAGAGCAACCTGAGGAACCATTATCTCTCAGGACATTTACAGAAACACCTCCCACAAACCCTGGCTGAACAAGAAAGGCAGTGTTACTGGTGGAAGGGTCTGAGGAGGTAGCAGCCAGTCATTGGTGAGACTGCGGAACAAACGATGCAGCAAATGTGGTGCCCTGAGAACTAGATGCCTGAGGGGTCGTGCCCACTATCTGAGGAGTTGGAGCATTGACCACCTGAGATGGAGAGTTCACTGTCGCTGGGGAGCTAGTGAACTGTGGGGAAGTACCTGTACTGGTGGGGTTGGCACAACTGTGCGCTTGTTGTGGAGTGAAGACTGCATTTGCGTCCTGCCTCCGATACACTAAAGTCGATTCTCCTGACTGAGGGTTAAGTGGTTTGTCCTTACCCTGCTGCTGCTTGAAATACCGGTACTGCTGCTGGTTAGGGTTCTGCTTGTTGTACCGCTTCCACTCAGGTTTCTGAGTATTTTGCCCCTGGTCCTTCTTCGTGGTTTTGGATCTTGGCCATTATTCTGGGAACGGCCTTGTTGCTGGGGTTCAGTCTGAGACGGTTTCCCAGATTTGTCAGCTTTCCTGTTCCAGGTGTGCTTCTTACGAGTTTGATACCCGTATGCAGTGAAGAATGCATCAGCCTTGTTCACCATTTGGCTGGCATCCCTTACCTGGCAGATTTTAAGCTGAGCCATAATTTCAGCAGGCCACGACTTTTCTAGCTGCGTGTGCAGCATAAGGTCGATTATCCACTCACGTGTGGAAGGAGTTTCATCTTTCTCCATCCACTCATCTAAGTAAGCAGTAAGCCAATCAAGAAACTGAACGGCAGTCTCTTTTTCTTGTAAATGCGCCCTCATAAACTGACTCTTGGCGTCGTCAACTGTGAGACCGTATGCCTTGACGAGTGCAGCCTTCATCATCTCATACGTGAGATTGTCTCCACGAATTCTGTGGAGAATATCGAGGGCAGGGCCCTCAAACAGGCTAAGAAACTGAAGCCGCTTAGCTGCAACATCCAGCTGGTACGGCTGAGCCATGTCTTCGAAACGAGCTATGAATGGCTCGATTCGCTCGCCTTCCTTGTATGGAGGAAGCTTGATGTGTGGGGTCGCCAAAACATGTGCTGGGAGAGCGCTCGTGGAGCTTGGGTTAGCTGCACCAGATGTGTCTAAAGCCAAGGAGTCTCGCTTGAGCCTCAGCATCTCAAGTTCATGTTTTTCACGTGCCTCAAGCTCGGCACGCTCGTGTTCTCGTTCTCTCTCTCTGTTCTCGTTCGTATTCACGTTGTTCTCGCTCTTGTTTTAACTCGAGTTCGCGTTGTTTCCGCTCGTATTCACGTTCTCTCTCACGTTCCTCGCATTGTTTTCGCTCGTGTTCACTTTCTCTCTCACTTTCCTCGCATTGTTTTCGCTCGTGTTCACGTTCTCTCTCAAGTTCCTCGCATTGTTTTCACTCGTGTTCACATTCTCTTTCGCGTTCTTCACGAGCATCTTTCTCACGTTGTTGCTTGTGACTAAACCGTGAGAGGACGTAGTCTTGGATTTTTTCAGGGTTGGTAAGCCCCATATCTCTACCTTCCTGTACATAGATGTTGGTAGCTATGATCCTAACTCAGTCTGCGTGAGCTAAAGACTAAGTACTGACTGCTATTTTTCAGAGAAATGCCAATAATCAAGAATAAAGAATATAGGCTCAGGTTAGTGGTGACCAGTTTTATCTAGTTAAACTGGTAAAGCAATTAAAAAAATAACTGACTGTGAAAACTATTACATAAAATTAATATATATGAATGATAGTGCCTATAGACTTTAATGATAAATACCTAGGTATGAGTGAGTCAGTATTATCTCGTTAATAACTTTAGAGCTAGGAGTTAATATCATGGAATGAGGTCGCCAGATGTCACAGGGTTTTGTAAATTTAAAAATTAAATAATACATTATAATATTACTTGAAAATATGGACAAAGAATTGACTTGTGAAAATCAAGCAGTAAGTTTACTTTATCAGGCTTACTTCGCTGATTCTCTAAGGACGAGAATTTATAAACTTTCTCAACAGCACACAGCAGAGACTAATTACTCACACATGCTGTTTGTTAGTACTGTTAGCCTCTGGAGAAAGTGACTCCACCCCTGACAATCAGTAACTAATGCTATTAATGATAAACAGGTTCTTGCAAGTGCATTAACTCCAGGTTGGCACAACGGATTTAAGCTTAGTACAAGAGGACTGGCCTAAGTACCAGTTATGAATAATACAAAGCATTTATGTGAACTAGGAGCGGTAAGTAAAATAAGCTTGTGGAGAAATAAAACACAAGTTTACATTACATTAAGCTCAAGAAAAAGAACTGTAAATTTATTAATTACAGTGAAATAAATTTACGTTACATGAGTCTCAAATGAATTCAAAATAAGGAGAACACACTCACTCGCTCACTCAAAAGCTAAACTCTTAAGCCTAGGAAAAATGAAAGGAAATACTGTTCAGTAGAATGGGCTAAGTGGAATGACTGGGCGTCGTTACGTAGGCAGGACGTTGCACACACTAAACCTCTCGCCGATTCACCGTCTAGGTGGAGATTTCAGGAACTTGCTGTACATGAACCTTCTCTCACAACGCTCTAATCCTGACTGACTTCAAATTATGAGAGAGGGCGAGGGCCGGCCGCGCTTGCTAACGGTCAACGGAAATAAAGTGAGCGATACACTCACAATAAATCACTCATCGAAGGTGCTAATGTCGCGCGCAAGGATGATCACTTATGAAACAGTGAAAATTGTTCTGAAAACACTCCCGATCGGGTGAATACGAGGACGGTTAAACTGAGTGACAAACAGTGGGAATTCCACTAGAATTGGTGGTTTTCCCACTAATGAAGAATGTGACGAATTTATAAACACGCTCGCGCCAATTCGTGACAGCTATGAAGGTGTAATGAACAGATTATTAGCCAATGGAGAGGTGTTACGAAAGCACCAATATATCTATGAAAAGGACACATTGTTTGCCAGTGATTGCACAGAGCCACTCACTTCATGACACACTCTCATCCAGTTATGATCGTCTGGCGTTAGGTGTAATAAAATAATAGACTTATCCTGACCAAAGGGCAATGGCATCAATTTCAACACTCACGCTGCTGTACTCACTCAGCTGAACAAGAGCCATTGTCAGTCAAGTAAAAAAGTAAATAAATAAATAGATGGTGCTTAATTCTTTGTCTCCTGTCCCTTCATATCCGCCACTTTCCTAGATTCGTCGATTTCTACACCTCGCTTTCTTGTTCACATTATAACACGTTAGTTCTAATCTGATGAACATTACTAATCCTTCTCAGATCAGGTTATAGCTAAATGTAGTTTGTTTGCTGAATCAGCTTGACTAACAACCAAAAAGACTCATTCCCATATCATAAAAGAGTTGCGAATTCAGGCACTCACTGTTTAGTATTCAGGTTATATGAATGGCCCAGTTCTCGTTAAGTAAAAATAAATTGACCTCAGTATATCATATCCATCCATCGTCCTTAAAGCACTATCAATATACACAATATTTACAGGAGCATGAAGCTAGAGTAGAGTTTTCCTCTGAGGACATTGCCGTCCAGTTCAACGGACAAGAGGACTCGGTAAACATCGAGGACGAGAGCAGAGATGGCCATGTTAATGGTGAGTTTAGCTAAATTTAAGGGGAAATAAGTACGTCTGTTTATCCATAATGTTATGTTTATGGACGTCAGGGGGAGACAGAAGGGTGGTGGGTTAATTTGCTTATGCATACATTAATCATGGCAAGATAACTGAAGGCAGATAGTGTGTAAGATTTGTGCATATTTATAACTAAAGACAGGCAATGAAAGGAAATGTTCAAGAATAACAGTTAATTAATTTTACAACCACAGAACCATACATCTACCAAACCATACAACCACAAAACCACACAACCACAAACCCATACAACCACAAAACCATACAACCACAAAACCATACAACCACAAAACCATACAACCACAAAACCATACAATCACCTACCCATACAATCACCATATGTTACAATCATCAGAAAATACAGCCGATGAATCGAAAATTTTATAGACATTTTACCCACCAGACCTTACAGCCACTCAGTCTCACAACCAGCAGATTTTACATCCACCAGAACAAACAATCACCGGATCTTATAACCACTAACGCAAGAAAGCCTTGGTTTAATCACGCTTGTTCTAATGCTGTCCGCAACAAGGAGAGGGCCTACAAAAGGGACCGGAGCCAACCCACCCCTGAATCACATCATCTTTACGTTTCTGCCCGGAATCGTGCTAAGTCTGTTCTTCGCTCTGCTAAAAACAATTTCATCCGTACTAAAAGCTCTCAACTCTCCAACTCGAATTCTTTCCGCTCCTTCTGGCACCTTGCCAAAAACCGTTCTAACAACTTTACCTCATCATCCTTCCCTCCTCTTTTCTACTCTGATGGTTCTGTAGCTATTTCTTCTACTGATAAAGCAGATCTCTTTGCACAGACTTTCTCCTCCAATTTCGCCTTAGACGATTCCTGTGCTGTTCCTCCATCACTTCCCCCCTCTGACTTTCTCATGGCTGACATTAAAATTTCTTCAGCTGATGTATTTTCTGCCATCACTGGCCTCAGTACTAACAAGGCATATGGGGCTGATGGGGTCCCTCCTGTTGTTCTCATGAACTGTGCTTCTGTGCTTACACCCTGCCTAGGCAAACTCTTTCGCCTTTGTCTGTCAACTTGTACCTTTCCTTCTTGCTGGAAGTTTGCTCTCATTCAGCCAGTCCCAAAGAAGGATGACCACTCCCAACCCTCCAACTATCGTCCAATTGCTTTAACGTCCTGTATTTCAAAAGTTTTCTAGTCAATTCTCAATAGAAAAATTTTAAGGCATCTTTCCAATCACAACCTTCTTTCCGATCGTCAGTACGGGTTCCGTCAGGGATGCTCCACTGGCGATCTTCTCACCTACCTTTCAGACTCCTGGTCATCCTCCTTTCGGGACTTTGGCGAAAGCTTTGCCATTGCACTTGACATCTCAAAGGCTTTCGATCGAGTCTGGCATAAATCTTTAATTTCCAAACTGCCCTCCTACAGTTTCTATCCTTCTATCTGTGCCTTCATCTCTAGCTTCCTTTCTGGTCGTTCTATACCCTCTGTTGTAGACGGCCATCGTTCTCCTAGATCTATCAACAATGGTGTTCCTCAGGGCTCTATCTTATCACCAACTCTCTTCCTTTTATTCATCAATTATCTTCCAAACTGTACATCTAACCCTATCCACTCATACGCTGATGACTCCACCCTTCACCTTTCCATTCGGTTCCCACAACGCCCATCTCAACAGTTACTTCAACAAACAAGGGATGAGGCTATGGCACACCTAATGTCTGACTTGGTTCGTACCTCTGACTGGGGTAAAAATAATATGGTTGTTTTTAATGCATTTAAGACTCAATTCTTACACCTATCAACCCGACAAAATCTTCCACAGGTATACCCACTAATGTTTAATAATATTCAGCTTAATCCTGCATCTTCCTAGAACATGCTTAGGGTTTCATTTACTCGGGACTTATCTTGGAAAGATCATATTACATCTCTTGTAAAATCTGCTTCCAAGAGATTAGGTGTGCTAAACCGACTCCACTCTTTCTTTACCCCTGCACAATTGTTGACTCTATACAGGGGTTTTATCCACCCCTGTGTGGAGTACACCTCTCATGTGTGGGGAGGCTCCCCACATACAGCTCTTCTCAATAGGATGGAGTCAAAGGCTTTTTGTCTCATTAACTCTCCTCCTCTTACTGAATCTCTTCAACCTCTGTCTCTTCGCCGCACTGTTGCATCTTTATCTCTTTTCTATCGCTACTTTAATGGTCACTGCTCCTCTGAACTGTCTGCTTGCATTCCTCCACCTCTACGACGGGCGCATAGCACCCGTCTGGCAGCAAACTCTCATCCCTTTTCTGTCCAACTCTCTAATGCAAGAGTTAACCGTTACTCCCAGTCTTTCATTTATGCAACAGGTCAACTCTGGAACTGTCTCCCTCTGTCTGTATTTCCTGCTGCCTTTGATCTCCAGTCTTTAAAACACAGTGTGTCCAGGCATCTCAAAATGATCGGATCTTGAATTTGGCCCTCTATTGTATTTTGTTTTTCTCTTGGAGGGAACTGTTATTGCGGGCTCATGGCCTTTGGTTCCTTCTTCCTTGCATTAAGAAAAAAAAAATGACTTTCAAGCCACAAGATCTTACAACTAACCGACCTTATGATCAATAGAGCTTACATAACTACAGCTTACAGCCAACGGGCATTACAGCCACCAAATATTGCTATCTACGGCCCTAACAATTGCAAGACATCACACACACACACACACACACACACACACACACACACACAGTCGGTAGAGAAGTGGCATCCAGCCCTACCGGACCCAGGTTCGAACCTCCGCTGGGGCAGGGAACAGATTAAGGATTGAATTACATAAACTCAGACTTTACTAATCGATCAGAAGACTCACCGACATTTAGTAAATCTACTCCCTCTATTGCCAATGCACCAAATCCTGTAGGAGACAGCCTAACATGTGTTCAATATGGACGGTGGGTGTTAGCGCCGAAGTGGTGATATGTAGAGGTGTATGGTATATGGTGTGTAGGAGGACTACTGGGACTTGGGAGCAGGCAGTGAAGCCGATGTCCAACGTCGGACACATTATAGAGAGAGAGAGAGAGAGAGAGAGAGAGAGAGAGTGTATATATATATATATATATATATATATATATATATATATATATATATATGTGTGTGTGTGTGTGTGTGTGTGTGTGTGTGTGTGAGGGAGAAAAAACCAAAGGCAACGAGCCCGCAAAACTGTTCCTTCCAAGAGAAAAACAATATACAAGAGAGAGCCAAATTCAAGATTCGATCACTTCGAGATGCCTGGACACACTGTGTTTGAAAGACATGGAGATCATAGGAAGCAGGAAATACAGACAAAGGGAGACAGTTCCAGAGTTGACCTGTTGCATAAATGAAGGACTGGGAGTAATGGTTAACACTTGCATTAGAGAGTTGGACTGAAGAGACAGTGGTTGAAGGGAGTCAGTAAGAGGAGGAGAATTAATGAGACGAAAAGCCATTGACTCCACTCTATTGAGAAGAGCTGTATGTGGGGAGCCTCCCCACACATGAGAGTTGTACTCCACACAGGGGCGGATAAGACCCCTGTATAGAGTCAACAATTGTGCAGGGGTAAAGAAGAAACAGAGTCGGCTTAGCACACCCAATCTCTTGGAAGCAGATTTTACAAGAGATATAATATGATCTTTCCAAGCATGTTCAAGGATGATGCAGGATTAAGCTGAATATTATTAAATATTAGTGGGTATACCAGTTGAAGATTTTGTCGGGTTGATAGGTGCAAAAACTGAGTCTTTGATGCATTAAAAACAACCAGATTATTTTTACCCCAGTCAGAGATACGAATTAAGTCAGACATCAGGTGTGTCATAGCCTCATCTCTTGTTTGTTGAAGCAACTGCTGAGATGGACGTTGCGGGAACCGAATGGAAAGGTTAAGAGTGGACTCGTCAGCGTATGAGTTTATACGGTTAGATGTACAGCCTAGAAGGTCGTTGATGAATCAAAGGAAGAAAGTTGATGATAGGACAGAGCCCTGAGGAACACCACTGTTAATAGGTCTAGGAGAAGAATGATGACCGTCTACAACAGTGGCTATAGAACGACCAGAAAGAAAGCTAGAGATGAAGGCACAGATAGAAGGATAGGAACCGTAAGAGGGCAGTTTGGGAATTAACGATTTATGCCAGACTCGATCGAAAGCCTTTGAGATGTCAAGTGCAATAGCAAAGCTTTCGCCAAAGTCCCGAAAGGAGGATGACCAGGAGTCTGAAAGGTAGGTGAGAAGATTGCTTGTGGAGCATCCCTGACGGAACCCATACTGACGATCAAAAAGAAGGTTGTGATAGGAAATATGCTTTAAATTTTTTCTATTAAGAATAGACTCGAAAACTTTTGAGATACAGGATGTTAAAGCAATTGGACGATAGTTAGATGATTGGGAATGGTCACCCTCCTTTGGGACTGACTGAATGAGAGCAAACTTCCAGCAAGAAGGAAAGCTACAAGTTGATAGACAAAAATGAATGAGTTTTCCTAGGCAGGGTGTAAGCACAGAAGCACAGTTCTTGAGAAAAACAGGAGGGACTCCATCAGGCCCATATGCCTTATTAGTAATGAGGCCTGTGATGGCAGAAAATACACTAGCTGATGAAATTTTAATGTCAGCCATGAGGAAGTCAGAGGAGAGAAGTAATGGAGGAACAGCACCAGAATCGTCTATGGTGGAACTGGAGGAGAAAGTCTGAGCGAAGAGATCTGCATTATCAGTAGTAGAAATAGCTATTTAGCCATCAGAGTATAAAAGAGGAGGAAAGGATGATGAGGTAAAGTTGTTAGAAAGGTTTTTGGCAAAGTGCCAGAAGGAGCGGGAGGAATTCGAGCTAGAGAGTTGAGAGCATTTAGTACAGATGAAATTCTTCTTAGCAGAGCGAAAAACAGACTTAGCACGATTCCAGCCAGAAATGTATAAAAGATGTGATTCAAGGGTGGGTTGGCTCCAATACCTTTTAAAGGCCCTCTCCTTGTTGTGGATAGCATTAGAACAAGCATGATTAAACCACGGCTTCCGTGCATTAGTCAAAGGATATGAGAAAGGAATGTATATTTCCATGCCCGAGAGAATAACCTCTGTAATGAGCAAGGCACACCCAGATGGCTCCCGGCCATGGAAGCAATAATCATTCCAGGGAAAATCAAAGAAGTACTGCCTGAGGGCGTCCCAATCTACAGCTCCAAAGTGCCACAGATATAGATATAGATATATAGATATATAGGCCAGCATGCTCTCCAATACAAGCTTCTCTATCAACACCAAACTACATGCCCAGTACACACCACACTTCCTTTTCAAAATTTTAGAAAAATTGCGTCAAACTGTAGGACTACATATTATATTTACAAATCATGATAGATAGATAGATAAATAGATAGATAGACAGCCCTCTGCGAGCCTGGGAAAAGGAAATGAGGTTTGCAAGTTACACTGAGGAAAGCTGACGACAGCGGCCAGTAAGGAGATGATGCAGTTAGCTGTCAGCAGTCCTCTCGTGAACAAAGACCTAGTCCATCCACGAGGAACACACGTGATACGTCTCCTGTTTCACCAGAATTTAGGAAAGAGAGCTCAGAAGGGGACAAGCGATACTAGAGGCAGGTCGAAGGGGAGAAGGGCTTAGCAACTCAGAGAGAGAGAGAGAGAGAGAGAGGGAGCGAGACTCTATACTTACGCTCTGTGTGAGAGACTTGTTAATATTTCCAAGACAAATAAAAATAGTCCCATACTATTCTTTACCTCTCCTGTCACTACATGACAAATGGGAAGCTACTCCACGATATAAAAACCGCTCGTCCATAAATCTAAAATATATATATAACTCAACCACAAAGGAACCTACACAGTCTTTTATGACACAAAGTCATTTATGACAAAATAACGTAGCCTCGGAGTCCCCAGGGGGGGGTACATAAATGTCCCCACTTTCTGCCCGTCTCCCGGTGACGACTCAGAATGCCTGGAACCACTGTCTGACTCTCTTCTTCTTCATTTCTGCAACATTTGTAGCCTTTCCTTTAACTTTCACATCCATCCATCCATCATCCAATCCTACGTTGCCCCATGAGGACCGTAGGAGCCCGGGACTAGGCAGTTGGTCCTGACATTTAAGATGAGAGTGACCAACCTCACTCATCCCTGAGTGGCATTACTTGAGGAATAAACCACAAACACCCCTTGGATATAAACCTTCACCGGCTCAGTTCGACTGGAGCACAATAATTACCAACTAAACCACCAGGGGCCAAAATTTATATATATATATATATATATATATATATATATATATATATATATATATATATATAGATATATATATATATATATATAAAAAACTAGTCCACTGCTGAACAAAGGCCTCCCTCAACCTTTTCCACGAATTCCTTGAATGAGCCAATCTTTGCCACGTTTTCCCTGGAAATTTCTCTGTCTCATCTCTCTGTCTCCTGTCTGATCTTTTTCTGCTACGCTTACAATCTCTTGGTGTCCAATCAGTCAGCCTCTTGCTCCATGGGTTATCCATTATCCTTGCTATATGGCCTGCCCACCTCCATTTGTGTTCTTTTATAACTTCTATAACATCTTTGACTTTATGTGCTCTCTCACCTAAGTTGATCTTTTCCTGGCTCTTAAAGATATTCCCAACATTGACCTTTCCATGGCTGTATGAGAACGGATTATTTTATTTCCCATTGATTTTGTCAGCTTCCACGTCTCACAACCATACGTCATAGCTGGAATTATACATTCATTATATACTTTTCGTTTCATACAAACTGGCAAGCTACTTTTCATAACATCTTTATGTTTACAGAAAGCTTTCCATCCAATCGTAATGCGTCTTTTTATTTTGCTATCATGCTCTTTCGTTAATATTAATATTTGTCCCAAGTACAGTAGTTGTACTCCTCAACTTCTTCAAAAATTTCATCGCTTATTCTGATGACGCTCTTTAGTGTTTGTGGATTAAACATTAGTTTTACTCCGGTTCATCTTTAGTCCTACATTCAGACTTTCTCTGTTCAGGTCATTTAACATTTCTTGCAATGCCTCCGCTGTTTCTGAGAATAGGACAATGTCATCTGAAAATCTTAAATGGTTTAGCCTTTCTCCATCTATGTTCACTCCTTTGTTTTCCCAGTCTAGCTATCTGAAAATACTTTCTTGGCATGCTGTAAATAATTTTGGTGAAACTGTATCTCCCTGACGCAAGCCCTTCTCAATCTTAATTTTTTCCGAGTCCTTATGTAATTTAACTGTAGCAGTTCCCTCTTTATAAATGTTTTCGAGCAGTTTTACAATGTTCTCATTCACTCCTTGTTCTTGCAATGAATTTTTAATTGCTATGTGCTCCACTGAATCAAAAGCCTTTTCGTAATCAACAAAACCTAAGCACAGTGGTTTATTATATTCTGTAGTTTTCTCAATTAGCTGATTCATTGTGTGTAGATGATCAGTGGTCGAATACCCGTTTTGGAATCCTGCCTGTTCACAAGGTTGGTTTTCCTTCAAAATTGTTGTTATTCTGTTCGCAAGGACTTTAGTGAAGAGTTTGTAAATGACTGATGATAAGCTAATGGGTCGATAGTTACTAAGATCTTTTGAGTCACCTTTTTTGTAGAGTAAAATAATTATTGCATTACACCATGTTTTGGGAATTTTCTTCTGTTTTATACAGTGGGTAAATAAGTAAGCAAGCCTATTTTGTACTTCTACTCCTGCATCCAACAGTAAATCTGTTACTATTCCATCTTCTCCCGGAGCCTTCCCTCTTTTCATATTTTTAAGACAAATATTTACTTCGTCTGGTGTTACCTCAGGTATTTCACTTGTGTCAACAGAAAAGTTAGCTCTTGGTACTACTGTCTTTGATGCATACAGTTCTTTGTAAAATTCTTCAACTCTCCTCATCTTATCTCTGCATTTAATGATTTCACCGATTTTCTGTTTCAGTGATGTCATTTGTTGCTTTCGTAGAGCCATTTTACGTCGGATATGCTTCAGACTTTTTCCATTTTTGAATTTTTTTTTCTGATCCATGTTTGTCTTTCTTTTTTCTTCTCATCGTCTTTTGTTGATAAGCTTATTTAATTCCGCTCGTTCTATTTCATCTTTCTTTGTTTCTACATACATTTCCTTTCGTTTTTTCATAAGTTCGTGTGTCTTTTCTGAATATTTTTTGACTTTGGTTGTATTAGGCTTTCCTATTACCCACCGCTGATTCTCTTAGCACTTTTGTTAGTCTGCCATTCAGCTCATCAGTGTCACATTCAGCGTTACTTAGAGCCTGAAATCTGTTCCTTATTTCCAACTGAAAGGCTGCTTTGTTTCGTTTACTATTCGGCATATCTTTTTATCTTTAATCATCTTCTTTCTTTCACTTCTGAAATTGAATCTGGCTGTGCAACCCACCATTCTGTGATCACTACCTATAATTACTTTGCTGATAACTGTGACATGTGTGATCGTGTTAAACTTATCTGCTATAATAAAGTCTAGTTCATTTTTTGTTTTTCCATTCGTGCTTCTCCAGGTCCACTTTCTCCCTGTTCTTTTGTGGAAGAATGTGTTCATTATTCTCTTGTTGAACATTTCAGCAAAATTTAAAAAGCATTTCTCCACTTTTTTTCCCTTCTCCCACTCCAAATTTACCCATACATGCTTCTCTATTTTTCGAATTCCCAACTTTCGCAATGAAGTCTCCCATGATTATAGTACTGTATATATTATCTTTTCTTCTTCCATAATCTGGGAGATGTCTTCATAGAATGTTTCTATTTCTTCATCTTATATACTTATATATATATATATATATATATATATATATATATATATATATATATATATATATATATATATATATATATATATATATATATATATATATATAAATATATATATATCCCATTGGATCCCAGGGGTGCTGGGCAAGGCATGCCACTGGGTGGGTACTAAGCTTACCGCCATCCGCCTATCAGCTCATAGTCGTGAAGCTCATAGGTCCCTACCCGGGGGTTCCCTACTTTATAAAGACTTGAAAAATCCCAGTTCTGTCCAATATTTCGGACACCGGGCTCCAATGGGATATATATATATATATATATATATATATATATATATATATATATATATATATATATATACCTAGGCTGCTTCCCCCAAGGAAAGGGAGGTAGCCGAGACAGGACGACTCACTCTCCATTTACTCATCCATTCAAACACATTCATTCGCATCTTAGCCCCAAAGGGGAGAACGAACAGATCCTCACCGCATCACACCGCATGTATAAATATATATATATAGATATATATACTGTACATATATATATATATATATATATATATATATATATATATATATATATATATATATATATATATATATATATATATATATATATATATATATATATATATATACCCATTATACATATATACATAACATCATCATCAGCCGTTTGAATATCCACTGCAGGACCGGCCTATCCCGACTGAAGTGGGGATGATACAGCCAATGTATCTCTACCAAGTGGCTTAGGTTGTCTAGTAAAGATCGTATGTAGGGTGAGAATGTTTGTAAGTGTAATTGTAGTGTTGTAGTGGCTTTGGATGTGAGTGTAGTCTGTGAACCAAGTGTAATCGTCCCTCGCAAGCCGACTGGGTGCAAGTATATTTTATAGTAAGCGACACTGGTTCAACCACAGCACCCCTTGTGTCCGCCAATGCAGTACGTGAACACTCCCAAAGTTTATTATCCCAGCGCAGCGTGAACCCTGGTTCACCCGTGTATGAAACGCACACTCTACCACTGTACCACAGAGGCTCATATATATATATATATATACCTGTCTATCTCCCTCTCTCTCTCTCTCTCTCTCTCTCTCTCTCTCTATATATATATATATATATATATATATATATATATATATATAAATATATTTATATATATATATATTGCCAGACGCCTCAATCCCGTTTGGGGTGGCCATAAACAAATCGCCTCCACGTCGCCCTGTCCCCCGCCATTTCACTGCCCTGCTTCTAACTCACACACCCCTCTCTCATATACCTCTCCACTCTATCCCTCCATCTCATCCTCCCTCTTCCCCCCTCCACTTCACTCACATACACTCTCTTCGTCAGTCTTTCACCCTCCATCCTCTCCACATGGCCAAACCACCTCAGTGTGTTCCTCATAACGCTTCCTATCACATCCACATCCACACCAGAACGCTCCTTTATATCCTCATTCGTCAGCCTGTCTCTACATGTGACTCCACAGGCTCCTCTTGAATAACTCATTTCCACTGCTCTCACCCTTGACTTGTGTCCTTCCAACAACGTCCAAGCTTCAGTTCCATACTTTAGAGCTGGTATCACAATACTGTCATGTAGTAACTTTTACACTTCCATGCTCACTTCCCTGTTTCTTATCACTTCTTTCAAAGAACCGGCAACCTTTCTTCCCTGCTGTACCCTTTCAAGCACTTCACCCTACAAACCTCCATCTTTACTCATCACACTACCCAAGTACTTAACCCGCCCCGTCCCGTCGATGTATGGGTACATTGCAACATTTTGCATGTGTCAGTCCCGGCGACGTACTGGTATGTCGTGCAATTGCGAGGTCCCTGATTTGCACAATTTTCAATTTTCGCACATGATTTTTCGTACATATATACGGGACGCCTTCCTCTATTCCTCTACAAGATGCCAAGCAGGGACAATGCCTTAACCCACATAACCTCCCCCCTTCCCCCCTCACGCCATTGTCTCGGCAATTCACTTGTTACCAGTGACCTGGCCAGTAAAGATATTCAGGGCCAGAGTGATTCCCCAATCGATGACAATGTGGAGGAAAAAGTTTACATGGCATTAGAAGAAGAAACAGTCAGAAATAATGATCAGGTAATGTGGCAAAAGAAGGTCAGGTATGGTGATTAGTAAGTGAATGGAACAATGCTTATAATGCCTATATTACTGCTTGAAAACCAATATACTCTCATACTTCATATAAATTTGTGCCAAATAAACAAATAAATACCGTTTATGAGTTGTGTGAAATAGTTGCCCTCTCATAGAACTCGTTTTCTTTGGTGCCAGCCTGTTAGAAAATCTAGTCAGGTAAGGAGGTACTCCTACCGGGATCGAGTATTTTAAACCTCAGGTGAGCGATTTCTTTATGAATTTTCGATGTTTCTCACCAAAAGCGGAGGTTTTAGCCAAAAAAATTTTTTTTGAAAATACCTTGGGATTGGGGGATGTCGGAGGTGCGGAAAACCTCGGGACGTGACGGGTTAAACGTACTCACATTTTCCAATTCCTTACCATCCAACCTCACTGTACATTCACTGACTTCACCTCTCTCAAAGACCATCACTTTGCTCTTCCCTACATTCACCTTTAGATTCCGTTTCTTACTCTCTCAAACTCATCCACCAAGCCTTGCAGCTCCCCTTCGTCTTCACTCAACAACACAGTATCATCTGCAAACAACAGTACAGGGAGTTTCCAAACACTATCCTCTCTCACCAGGGCCACTCCAACATCCACTACCCTACCTTGTATCTCTTTTGTTACCCCATCCATGAACAGATTGAACGACCATGGAGACATGACACATCCCTGTTTCAACCCAACCTCCAAAGAGAAAAATTCACTTAGTTCACCATCTACACGCACTGCAGCCTTAGCACCATCATACATACTCTTCACAGCATTCAACAACTTTCCATCTACTCCAAATATTCTTAATACTTTCCACAATCCTTGTCTATCCACCCTGTCGTATGCTTTCTCCAAATCCATGAAAGCCGTATACAACTTCTTTCCCTTCTCTAGAAACTTTTCCACTTAAGATCTAAGAATGAATATCTGATTTACTCAACCTTATCCCTTTCTAAAGCCTCCCTGTTCTTCTCCAACTAATTCCTCTGTTCTTTCTCTGACTCTGTCAATAAGTATCCTACCATACACTTTTCCTATTATACTAAGAAGACAAATGCCCCTATGATTACCACACACTTCTTTTTCCCCTTTTCCATCGTACAAGGGAATAATTATACCTGACTTCCAATCCTCCGGGACCCTGTCTTCCTCCCAGGCCAATCTGCACATCTTCCACATCCATTCTACAGTACTGCTATCTCTCCCCCATGCTTCAGTATTTCACCACACACTCCATCAATTCCTGGGGCTTTCCCCAATTTAACTTTCTTCATTGCTTCCACAACTTCTATCCTACTGATTTCTTCCTGTCTTCTCACCTCCCTCCTTCTCCCAGCCATTCCCCAGCCACTTATACTCGCATTACTTCCATCCTCGATGTTCAACAATTCCTTAAAGTTTTCTCTCCATCTGCTCACTTTTTCTCCCTTCTCCACTAGTAATCTACCATTTTTGTCTTTCACTCCCCTGCTAACTTCACTTCCACCCCGTCTTACTCTCTTCACCTCTTTCCAGAACATTTTCTTACAGTCTCTCCAGTTTACACTCAAATTACTTTCAAATTCCTCATCCACTTTCTTTTTACTCTCTCTTACTAATCTTTTCACCTCTCTCTTTCTTTCTACATATAACTCTCTCTTCCGCCTCTCAACTTCTTCCATGCCCCTATTTCTCATCCATTCATTGTATGCTTTCTTCTTTTGTGCCACAGCCTGTCTCACCTCTTCAGTACACCACGTTGTTCCTTGCACCCCCCTTCGTCTTCTCTTCCTCCCACACACCACATCACATGCTGCACATATTTCTTTTGTAAATATCATGCTCTCCAAAACAAGTTTCTCCAACTATCAACACCAAACTTCATGCACAGTACACACCACACTTCCTTTTCAAAATTTTCGAAAAAATGGCGGCCATTAACATAGCCTCGAAGTCCCCAGGGGGGGGGACCATAAATGCCCCCACCTTCAGCCCCTCTCCCGATGATGACTCAAGGTGACTGGAGCCACTGTCTGACTCTCTTCTTCTTCATTTCTTCAACATTAGTGGTGTTTCCTCTAACTTTCGCTCTGTTGAGCACCACCTCTTCTCGAAACCTCACCTTCTTTTCCTAACTGAGACTCAGTTGTCTGAGGCAACTGACAGCAAACCCTTTTCTGTATCTTCCTACTTTCTCTATACTCATTTCAAAGCCAAAGGTGGCTGTTGTGTATATATACGCAACAACTTATCTTGCGCTTGTGTTCCTGAACTCGATTCTTCTGAATTCTCTACACTCTGGCTCCGGCTTTCCTCTCATTCTCTGACTAAATATATCTGTGCTGTTTACTTATCTCCTAATTCTAATGACTTTCAAAAATTCTTTGACTATCTTACTTTTACGATGGAACACATTCTATCCATTTCTCCTTTCTCTGAAATCTCCATTCTTGGAGATTTCAATGTTCACCACCACCTTTGGCTCTCCTCTCCTTTCACTGATCCACCCGGTGAACAAGCCTAAACCTTTTCTATCCTTAATGACCTAGAGCAGCTTGTACAGCACCCTACCCGTATCCATGACCGCCTTGGAGAGAGCTCCAACATACTTGATCTCTTCCTTACAACTAATCCTTCAGCTTACACTGTTAATCTTTTCTCTCCATTGGGCTCCTCCGATTACAACCTTATCACCTTAACCTGTCCTATCGCTCCGGTACGGCCTGCGGGCCCTCCAAAAAAACGTTGTCTTTGGCACTTTGAAGCTGCGGATTGGAGGCCCTCAGGCAGTACTTCTTTGATTTTCAATGGAATGATTATTGCTTCCATGGCCGGGAGCGATCTGGGTGTGACTTGTGCATTATGGAGGTTATTCTCTTGGGCATGGAAGCATACATTCCTCTCTCATATCCTTTGACTAAAGGATGGTTTGACGAAAGCCTTGGTTTAATGACGCTTGTTCTAATGCTGTCCGCAACAAGGAGAGGGCCTATAAAAGGTATCAGAGCCAACCCACTCCTAAATCACATCTTTTATACATTTCTGCCCGGAATCGTGCTAAGTCTGTTCTTCGCTCTACTAAAAATAATTTCATCCATACAAAATGCTCTCAACTCTCTAACTCGAACTCTTCCCGCTCCTTCTGGCACCTTGCTAAAAACCTTTCTAACAACTTTACCTCATCATCTTTCCCTCCTCTTTACTACTCTGATGGCTATTTAGTTGTTTCTTCTACTGATAAAGCAGATCTCTTTGCTCAGACTTTCTCCTCCAACTCCACCTTAGACGATTCCGGTGGTGTTCCTCCCTCACTTCCCCCCTCTGACTTCCTCATGGCTAACATTAAAATTTCTTCAGCTGATGTATTTTCTGCCATTGCTGACCTCAGTACTAATAAGGCATATGGGCCTGATGGAGTCCCTCCTGTTGTTCTCAAGAACTGTGCTTCTGGGCTTACTCCCTGCCTAGGCAAACTCTTTCACCTTTGTCTGTCAACTTGTACCTTTCCTTCTTGCTGGAAGTTTGCTCTCATTCAGCCAGTCCCAAAGAAGGGTGACCATTCCCAACTCTCTAACTATCGTCCAATTGCTTTAACATCCTGTATCTCAAAAGGTTTCTAGTCAATTCTTAATAGAAAAATTTTAAAGCATCTTTCCTATCACAACCTTCTTTCTGATGGTCAGTATGGGTTCCATCAGGGACGCTCCACAGGCGATCTTCTCACCTACCTTTCAGACTCTTGGTCATCCTCCTTTCGGGACTTTGGCGAAAGCTTTGCCATTGCACTTGATATCTCAAAGACTTTCGACCGATTCTGGCATAAATCTTTAATTTCCAAACTGCCCTCTTATGGTTTCTATCCTTCTATCTGTGCCTTCATCTCTAGCTTCCTTTCTCGTCGTTCTATAACCTCTGTTGTAGACGGCTATCGTTCTTCTCCTAGATCTATTAACAGTGGTGTTCCTCAGGGCTCTGTCCTATCATGAACTCTCTTCCTTTTATTCATCAATGACCTTCTAAGCTGTACATCTAACCCTATCCACTCATACGCTGATGACTCCACCCTTCACCTTTCCATTCGATTCCCACAACGTCCATCTCAGCAGTTACTTCAACAGGCAAAGGATGAGGCTATGGCACACCTAATGTCTGACTTGGCTCATATCTCTGACTGGGGTAAAATTAATCTGGTTGTTTTTAATGCATCAAAGACTCAGTTTTTGCACCTATCAACCCGACAAAATCTTCCACAGGTATACCCACTTATGTTTAAAAATACTCAACTTAATCCTGCATCATCGTTGAACATGCTTGGGGTTTCATTTGCTCGGGACTTGTCTTGGAAAGATCATATTACATCTCTTGTAAAATCTGCTTCCAAGCGATTGGGTGTGCTAAGCCGACTCCGTTCCTTCTTTACCCCTGCACAATTGTTGACTCTATACAGGAGTTTTATCTGCCCCTGTGTGGAGTACAACTCTCATGTATGGGGAGGCTCCCCACATACAGCTCTTCTCAATAGGGTGGAATCAAAGGCTTTTTGTCTCATTAACTCTCCCCCTCTTACTGACTCCCTGTAACCTCTGTCTCTTCGCCGCAGTGTTGCATCTTTATCTCTTTTCTATCGCTACTTCAATGGTCACTGTTCCTCTGAACTGTCTGCATGCATTCCTCCACTTGTGAGACGGGCGCGTAGCACCCGTCTGGCAGCAAACTTTCACCCCTTTTCTGTCCAACTCTCTAATGCAAGAGTCAACCGTTACTCCCAGTCTTTCATTTATGCAACAGGTCAACTGTGGAACTGTCTCCCTCTGTCTGTATTTCCTGCTTCCTATGATCTCCAGTCTTTGAAACGCAGTGTGTCCAGGCATCTCGAAATGAATGGATCTTGAATTTGGCTCTCTCTTGTATTTTGTTTTTCTCTTGGAGGGAACAGTATTGCGGGCTCATTGCCTTTGGTTCCTTCTTCCTCACATAAAACATATATATATATATATATATATATATATATATATATATATATATATATATATATATATATATATATATATATATATATATATATATATATGATCTTACAACCACCAGTCTTACCAGGTTTATCGGCTGGACACAACAACCATTATAAATAAGATTTAGATATTAATTTTCATTCTTTAGCTGATGCATATACAGCAGCAGCGGCAGCAAATAGCAAATTTCGGATTCCGTATAATTATGCACTATGGGTCACATAAGTATCAGCGCACTGGGGGTCCGATGCCTACCGAAAACATTCGATCAACTCTTTATGATTACCAACGTCTCATTGTGTATGAACAATGTTTATTTAAACAACATTTGCTATATCTTTGCAAGAGAGTTTTGCTAGTTGGCGACATGTGACCTCCTGAGATGAGGCTACCAACGTGTGGTAGGGTGGACACTAATATTTCAGTGACTTTCGTTTTGTGGTCTAAATGTTTCACGCATATTGTGCACTGATTCTTTTGTGACCCTTAGTACACCATGATGTTTTCTGCCAAACTCTTATACCCGTTAGTTGTAGATGAGCATGCAAAATCTCTCAAACACCCCTTCTAATACTCGCAAGTGCTACCAGCACTCGTCGGCCACCGTGAGTCCACAAAAGAGGGGATATACGAGTATGTGTTCCTGCTAGTAACGCTGCATCATTATATTGCGTAATGGGTAATGGGTAATGAGTATTTAGATCAATGATATAAGGAACATGTGAGGATAGAATAAACATATCTAATGCATGTGACGATATTGTTTCTGTTATGTCCTAGTCGAAAATGACTAACCATTAAAAAAAATTTAATAAGAGAATGCATGAGTTTCAGGTAATACGAAATGGTGTGATTAAATGTATCACCGCTGGTAGATGGTGGTCACCATCATTCACTCACCCAGTGCCGGATTTGGGATGTGCGGGGCCTGGGACCCGTTTTGGTGGGGGGCCCATCCTAAGCATCAAATTAGGATGGAGCTAAATGAAAATACATTTTTATCCCTCGCACTGTTGCGACAATATGCTCGCTCGCACGATACAACTTGCTCCCGACGACCTATGATATTGTATTCAGAATTTGATGTCATTAAAGATCAGGTAAAAACGATACTTTCTGAAAAATCTCCACATTAATTAGCCCTGAATGAAAAAAAACAGAGCAGCCCTGAAATGCACTGAACACTGCCTAGCATATCACACAAAACAGAATAATCATGAGGCGGGAAATAAAATAAAATAAAATAAAATAACTCAAGTGTGCACTCACCACTCAACACTTGTATAGACTGTTCATTGAACGAACAGTTTCTAGAAATCTGGTCTAGTCCAGGTGCTTTCCGCAATTTACTAATGGAAAATTCTCTTATTAAATCATCAAAATCCAATGGGCATAGGATGTCCAACTCAATGCTCATGATTGTCAAATTCACAAGTCACTCCTGTGTCCTGCTTGTTCGTAGGCGATTCTTAATCAATTTCAGCTTGAAAAAAAAAAAAAAAAAAAACGCTCAGCACTGCAGTTGCTCACCATTACAGCCAGGTACATGCTCAGAGCTACCTCCACATTGGGGAAAATATCTAACACATGCTTATCGCGGATAAGTTTGTAGAGAAATAGCTCAGGGCTAACGTCGTTTGGCTCTTCGTCAGCATAATATTTGCAAAAACAGCAAACTGGATGAGCTGTTCAGGAAATGAGGTCTCAAGATCGTTGGGATAGACATCCAGTAATTTCTTAGCTGCTCTTCAGAGGATAGCTTTGTCAGTCGTCCGAAGCAGCCAAAGTGATCTGACATCAGTTCATACGCATGCAGACGTTGGTTAAGAGAAGCTATGAACTGATCGATGACAGGAATGAAATCCTCTGACAGTGACAACAAGTGATCAAATATGAACACTTGTTGGCGGCTGGCACCGGCTCCAGGGCTGCCAGATTTGAAAGTGGGTATATAACCAAATTCTTCAATTTTCATTCCCAGATTCAGTTTTTCATTAATAATAATAATAATAATAATAATCTTTTTTTGTTTGTTTCTCAAAAAGGCCAGTTCATCCATACGGA
This sequence comes from Coenobita brevimanus, assembly GCF_032717465.1. Taxonomy (NCBI): domain Eukaryota; kingdom Metazoa; phylum Arthropoda; class Malacostraca; order Decapoda; family Coenobitidae; genus Coenobita; species Coenobita brevimanus. The sequence goes on from NC_136971.1 coordinate 24,364,921, forward strand.
ATTCACAAGCACACGACAGACATATACATTATTTTTATAGTTACAAGTATTATGACATCTCTCATATACAATACATACTTCATCAGTAAAAAAAAATATATACATATGAAAGAGGCAATAATTAAACCCTATAATCATCCGTCATTGTACCTCTCTCCAGGTCATAGCATTTTGAAAAGAGAAAGGCTTTCAGCTGTCTCTTGAAGGATTCAGCAGAAAAGAGTTGTCTTATGGACAGTGGCAATCTGTTATATAATCTAGAGGCTCTATACACAAAAAAATGATCGGAGAAAGATGACCGGTGAATGGCTCCAGGCTCGTCAAGACATAAGCAATCATCTTCACTGCGTAACATCACACCCGGACGTGCCGATGCTAGTTTTAGCAATTCAGCAAGGTACTTCGGTTCTCCAAACTTAAGAACCTTGGGTGTAATAAGACACAGTTTAAATTCAATTCTAGCATTTACTGGTAACCAATGCAGCTCAATTAGGAAAGGTGTAGTCGAGGTTCTCGGGGGGAGACCAAAGATAGGCCGTGCCGCCCTGTTCAACACAGACTGAACTTTTGTTAGTATATTATTTGGAAGGCCAGTCCACAGTGAATTACAATAATCAACACGAGACAAGACCACTGCATGGACCAGTGTTACGAGGCAACGTCTATTCCGGAATAATCTCACAGAGTACAGATTTCTGATATGCAAGTTGCACCCTCTGACGACTTGATTAATATGTTCTTTGTATTTTAACTTTGAATTAAAATAAACACCCAGATTTCGAACAGAACAGACTGGATGAAACTCTGACACACCAATGTTCAGAGCCAGGGCATTACCAGTGTCACTACCAAATCTCTTAAACGAGAGATTGTTCATGTATTTACCCCTTGCCAATATAGGTACATGTATAAGGGAAAAAATTATTCATTTGAAAATTAATGGCATATGTTCTGTATTTTCATGCTCTAAAGCTAACAAATTAATTGAGTACATCATCCAATCAAGTTCATTACCATCTCCAAATCTAATACCAAATCATGCTTATCTGACGGATTTTTCACTAACAAATCGGTCCTGTTTTGGTAATAAAAAATACCAAATGCCAAGTTGCCCAACGTTTGGTGGGAGGCCCCTTCTGGTGGGAGGCCCTGGGCCCAGGCCCCATGGGCCTACCCCTGAGTCCGGCCCTGCACTCACCTAATGTAATGCTGATTGCTGCCTTCTACTCCCTTCCCCTTTCTCTGTCTCTGTGTTTATCCTCATCTGTTTCTACTTCTCCCTCTCCTTCCTGCCACTCTTTCCACTTATGGTGGTTCTACAATTAATGGTAATCCTACAGCAGTGGTTTCCTGTAACCCAGGAAAAACATTAGGAACGCAGGCGTTAACCATAAAACAAATTTACGGGGTGAGGTGGAGGCTGCTATGGTGCCCCTGTTAACTGAGTGGGGGCGCAAATGCGGCGTCCATCCAGGAACTACACCTCCACATTATTCCCCACGTCTTGCTGTGGTGAGGTGCCGGCAGCCTCGTGGAAACATTGCATTACGGCACGGGACAACCCTGCAGGGACGGTTACTTGCTGCAGTTGATGGGTCTACTCGGCCAGAACAGCCTGGGGCTGATCAACACATTCACTTGAACAACTTCCATATCAATATAAGTTAAATTACTTGTGGTTCTTCTATGTTTGTTAGGCGTATGACAGTCATAGCGGCTAAATAATGAAATTACTAGATGATACTAACATAACTAAATTAGAACTTACTGAACGTGCTGCAATTGCTAAATGGAAAACGTGGGTAAGTAGAAGTCCATGGCCAGTGTATTCATTTGATTTTTTTGGAAGAAAATATTATGGTGGGTTGTAACCATTGAGTTCTTCCTTGCATGAGAAAGTAGGTTAGACATGATCTTCGCCATAGTGTATGAATTAAAACCAAAGGACCATACAAACGACCAGACCTTACAACCAACAGAACTTAAACCACCAGACTTAAAATCACACCAAGCAATAGAATCCAGGCCATTGATCATACCTAACTTTGCCTTTCCACTCCAGGAGTTGCCCCAGTCACTGGATCAACAGCATCTTCACGTCCTACAACCCTACAAGTGTGTTGCCTGTTTCTTCTCTGTTTGCATAACAGTGTACAGTCAGGGTTAAACGTTTGCCTTACATTCACTTCCCTCTTATGGCTGATACTCCTACATTGAGGGTGGCTTAGTATGTTTCTCTCTTCATGAATTATTGTGTTTATTATGATATATGGAGAAACTGAAAATTATGCCCCGTATGTAAAGTTCACAGGTTGGAGTAAACGACGAACAATTGTTCCTGACTGAGGAGAAAGAAAGCAAGGTAGGTAAAAATGGTCTCCCTCTTAGTTTAATCGTTATGTCGTGAGTCTCCGTCATTTCTTACTGGATGTGAGTTGGATCCACTTTATCAATGCTTGTTAATCTAAGAGTAGCTTTCTAAAGTTTGGCATACTTTTCATGGGACACCTTATATAAGATAGCACTCACTATGTATCCCTGTTTTCTCAGGTTTAGACCGGGAATATTAGTTGCAATAACGTTATTAGTTTTAACTTTAGCAAAAGTGAGCTTTGTATTAGCTGAAGAAAGTCTCATCCATATTATAAATTAATACACTCTCTCTCATTCTCGGAGCCCTCTGTTTCTCCTGGTCATGGAAACACCTTTGATGTTTTTTGGAATACAATGCAAATCCTGTTCCTTGCAGCTCTTGGTTATATAAATGAACTCTCTTTAACTGTGGCTGTGAACTACCTGATTCGAGTTTTATTCCAGCTATGGTTAGACGACTTCTCTACGCTCATTCAAATTCTATGTCATCCAGAATGCTAAAAATATCACCACGAATGACGCTTTGCGTGCGAATACAGTAATTGTATTATATGTACGCTTAGTAAGGACGATTTTTATTCAGGTAAAAGGAACTCAACTCATCCATAGATGTAATATACTCACACGCTCATGCACTGAGCTTTGCAGTAACCATCAAACTTTTAAATGGTTGAGGTAGGCTTGATCACAGTAAGGTCCGAATCTGACAGCAGTATAAACAGGTCTTCTATATTGGCTCACCGTAACTAGCAACGTCAATAAAATTCACAATTATGGAACATATATTACTTAAACAATACTAGTTTCATTAGCATGCCAGGGTCCCGAAGGCAAAGTCATCCGTGATCCTTGCCATGTGTAGAGGATTCTTTGCTATGTGCTGATTTCGTGTCTTGTAACCACTCTTTCAGACTGTACTCTGTCAGACAGTGTGTTTCTTTCAGTGGGATGTCCAAAAGGGCAAGTTAATCCTAGCCAACACCCTCAGCCACGCCAACACCCACCCTGACACTCACACCTTCAGTAATATCCATACCCACACTCACATCCACACTCACACCCATGCACTTACTCTCACTCACGCCCACACTCACACCCATGCACTTACTCTCACTCACGCCCACACTCACAGCCACACCTTCACATACCCACACCCACACCCACACCTGTTCTCTCTCACCCAAACCCACACTCACATCAACATCCGCACTCACAATTTCACCCTTGCCCACAGCTATATCCTTACTCTTATCATCACCCAATCCACACCTATAGCCACTCCATCACCCATATTCACATCGTCACTAACACCCTTGCCCTTACTAACACCCACGCCCATGCCCATACCCACACTCACAACCACACCCTCACGCATCTCTTTTCCACGGCACCTAATGAGGTAGCAACATAGGCGTGTATTAGGCACTTTTCATTTTTCAACTTCCACAACGTTGTGTCAAAATTGTGGGGGTATTGAAATACTACATTTTTAACACCATTTCCAAATATACCAATTTTATGCCTAAAATCTGGCAGTATGTCCTTGAAGATTTTCGGTCACTGTGACCTTGGGGTTGACCTAAATGTATTGTCCACTGATATGTAAAGAAAGTCAGCTTGAAAGGATCTCCGACACATTAATCATCAACATTGGTCCATAATTGCAGCCAATACAGCGCCAATGAACAGTCTGACTGACAGACAATAAATTATCATTCTTGCTTAGCTGCCCAGAGCCCTCAACTTCCTCGCAGGGAATACACCTTACTTTTATTTTGCATGTTGTTTACATTCAAATTACTAAATAAAATATGTGTAGGAATGTCGGTTGGCACAAAATAATTCAGTACTGCAAAGTCAGTGTTTTGATATCCCCACTCTAACGTGTGAAGTGAAATGTGGACTTTGCTGACAGGACACAAGTCCAGAGTGTGAGGATTGGAATCATATTATTTGAATGCAGCATGTGGAGTTACATGGAGAAACAGACAGACATGTCAGAAAGCGAAAGTGTTTTGCTGTGTTGATGTGAATGTGCTGAAAAGTGTTCAGTACACTGAAATTGCAGAGAATGGACAATCAGTGATGGACTAGAAGTGTGTATGGGAGAGTTTGCAGAGGGGGAGAGGGCGAGGTACAGACCAAAGATTATAAGAAGAGATCGTGTGGAGATGCTAAATGAGTGTTGGTGGTGTGAGATGGAGAGGGTGACACTGGAGGCAATTCATTTGCGGCCATTTGTCTTCAGGGATTAAGGTGTCTGACTAGAAAGAAATAGTTACAATAATGAAATTCTAGGATAGGGGTGAAACACTATAATGGAGGAAAACCTGCTGACAGTATGCAAAGGGTAGGGGAGGGAGGTGATGGTACTGACATTTTTAACCCTCCCCGTCCCAACCGATTTTCCACCACTGACTCCCCCCAATCCCGACCAATTTTGGAAACAAAAAAAAATGGCTCAAACCTTCGCTTTTGGTGAGAAACATCGAAAATTCATAGAGAAATCGCTCACCTGAGGTTTAAAATACTCGACAGTGGTAGCAGTGCTCCTTTCCTTACTGGGTTTTCTATCAGGTTGACTCCAAAGAAAACGAGTTTATGGGAGGGTAACTATTCCACACCACTCATAAACGGTATTTTATTTATTTATTTGGTACGAATTTATATGTAGTATGAGCGTATATTGGTTTTCAAACAGTAATATAGGCAATATAAGCATATATATATATATGTATATATATATATATATATATATATATATATATATATATATATATATATATATATATATATATATATATATATATATATATATATATATACAATTTTATAACTGAAATAACCTTCACCAGATTTATTAATAACTGACTTAAGCTCTTACTTTCTACTTCAAAATTATGCATAATCAGCCTCTCTCTCTCTCTCTCTCTGGAATATTGACTTCACTTTGCACTTTCCAGGCCTTATTTCAGACTGACAAACTTAAAACTTTTAACGCATATTGTAGTCTGCAAAACTGAAATAGAAGTTGCAATACCCCTTTCTTCTTTTAACACTTTGAGGAATAGGTTAAATAAACAAAACTATAAATATATATTCCCTGACAACTATTAAGAATGGTGTTTCACTGTGTTCAGATAAAAATGATCAAAAGAAGTAGTGTTATTATTTGATAAGGTCATAACTAGATAATAGTGGAGGGATAGTTCAGACTTTCCAAACCATCCCCCTACTCAACTGTCCAAATCATCCCGAATCTATGTAATTAATTGATGGGTACCCTCAAGTTTCACCCAGAAGAGTTTAACATTCATTTTTCATAGCAACATGCTCTACATGTAACACAGATTCACCCTGATAAAGCACAGTTCGATGCTAGGCATATTCGTAAAGGTAGAGCTTACGATTTACACTCAGATTATTACATAGATGCAAAAAGACATAAAATCTGACTTGCATCACAGAGTCAGGCGTTCCTAGCTTGGAGGTTCCGTGTGGTCAAAGTAAACAACCTCTCCCACTTTCACACAAAATCACACGACCCTAGGTCCCTTACATTTCTCAGGGAATGCACTGTCCGAACCATCCCACTGTCCAAACCATCACCGCCCTCCCCTAATACTGTTAGATCCACTGATTGTTTTGTAATACATTTTTCTCAATATCCACTTGTACATCATCCATAAAAACTATTTCGATATTAGAATGATCCATTATATGTAAGTGATTAAAAGGCAAGAAAAGAGCATAATAGAAAATATTGCTTTGGGAGAAGTGTTACGAAGTTTCCTGTGCCAACAAGATTCCTCTCCTTCATACCTCTCTTTTGTCTATCTATCTATAGCCTGACGCCCTAATCAGGCAAAGGGTGACCACAGACAAAACACCTCCAAGTGCCTCTGTCACCCACCATTTGCCTACCCTGCCCCCAACTCACTCCTCCCTCTCTCATATACCTCTCAATACCATCCCTCCACCTCATCCTCGGTCTTCACCTCCCTCTCTTTTGTACTTTGCCTAAATGCTCTGATAATCACACTGGGGAGTGGGGACCACCTGTCATTTGCCTTGGACCTAACTTGCATCTACTTAGCTCTCCCCGGATCCTGTTACCCCCTTTTAGCTGAGTAAAATGGCCTGAAGAAAGCTGGAATAGAATACCGTAGTTGTCATAAAGGTGAGCTGGTTGGTGGTGACAGTATTAACACTCTTAGGTGAATATAATCTTCTGGCACAGGTACTAGTTGGAATAAAGTACTATAGTTCTCATTGCAATGATGGGGCTTGGGTGAGATTAGTAACTCTCAAAGGCTGTTAGGATTAGCAGTCATCTGAATAAAATTAACTGGCATTAGCTGTAGTGGAATACTTCAGTTATCGCGGTTATGTATAATTTTCATATTCGTTGTTGTACAAGAACATTACATTCATCTTAATAGAATCTATGAACTGGAATGTCAGCTGTAGCCTTCATCAACATTTTCACTCAAGAGGTCTCACTTGAACTGAATAAAATGGAATAAAAAATACATCAACAAGCTGAAGGAGTTAACCCTCTCATGGTCTGGCTGGAACTGACAGTACATCAAAGGAACCTGTGATAGGTAATACTGTCACCATGAATACTTTCATGGGGAGAAAAACTCATGTTATTTTTATCGAACATCAGAGGGTGATATTCACATGAAAGAGCATCATAGGACCCCCCAAGAGAGTTAATTTTCTTTTGTTCACTGTCCACAGGTGCTAATAATCATTTTGGGGAGTATGGGCCATCTTTTGTTTGGCATGGTCCTAACCTGGCCCAACACCCTGGCCTCCCATCTCATGACTGACAACACCACTCTGTTTGGCACACACCTTAACATCTCCAACACTCAGCTTGACTGGATGGGTGAGTGATGAGGTGAACGTACATATATTCACCGGCCACAGTTTCTGCTCACCCTCTGTTCGCACCCTATGCTGAAAGGAAGGCAATGCCAGGGGTTTCACACTGAACAATGACCAGTTGTTAGTACTGAGAAGCTTTTCTAGACTACTCAATTAAGTGTCAATAGGAACTCTTCCAGAATTGCTTCAGACTACCTCCTTTTTACTTGAATGCAGATCTTCATCAGGCATGAACTATTGGCTATGAACACTTATATTAGAAACCTAAAGAAAATCTTGGCTGCAGGGACGATTGTGGGAAATTTAAATTAATATTTTTCATACAGTTAACCCATCGCATCCGGGTGACATGTATACTTGATGACCCGGGGAGGGCCAGGTGGCATGTATTTATGCTCCAGTGTTTCACTGTATTGTTTGAATATACCATGGGTTACTTTCACCACTCACAGCCACTGGCAACCCTCCTGCACACATCCAAGTCACACTTCAGTTACCTGCTTACCTCCGTAATGGATAGTCCTATGCAGAAAGTTTTCCCTGTGTCTAGATCCTCACCTGAGCACCCACAGCCACCGACTTCAAAACCAATGTTGTCCAAGGGCCAGAAAAGAAAAGGCCTTAGTGATAGTGTGATATGGTGACATTATCACGAATTGTGAGTGGAGAAAGAGACTCTTCCTCTGAGGAAAGTGATTGCTAAGTTGAGTGTTGATATTTATGAGTCTAATGAGGAGGGTGGATCACATGAGTCCTCCACTGTACGTCCATCATTTCCCCCTGTTTGTTCATGTGATATATCTGACAAAGGAAATGCTTCAGAGGGTATTGATGATCCTGGAGAGGGGGACATTGGCATGGATAAGGAGATGGAGGAGGAGGTAGGGAATGGAGAAAGAGAGGAGGTGGAGGAGGGAGGGAGGGAGGAGGAAGCACGATGTGGCATCTTGCACCACTGCTGTGTAGTTTGTTTCATGATGATTTTTTATTGAAAGTTTTTATGTGTGTATGTTTTTGATGGAAAAGTACAAATCACAGGAAAAAAAGTTGTTAGAGTGGAAAATATAGTGGTGTGGAGAAAGGGAGAAGTTGGAGGAGGGAGGAGGAGGAAATGTGGTGAGGCAAGCCTCGACCATCACTGTGTCAATTTATGTGAATATTTGTAATGGAAGCAGAAAGTTTGTTTCATGATGAAATCAGTGCCTTATTTTTTTATTGAAATCTTTCGTGTGTGTATATTTATTGTGATGAAAAGTGCAAATCACAGGGGAAAAATTCTGTTATAGTGCAAAATATTTTCGACTATGGACAATAAGTGAAAAACAATATTGTTCACAATATATTTTTATTTTTAGGTTTTATGTAGAAGCAGCAGTATTAGCAGTGGTAGTAGCTGTAGTAGTAATAGTAGTAGTTGTAGTAGTGGTAGTTCTAGTAGTAGTAGTAGTTGTAGTAGTGGTAGTTCTAGTAGTAGTAGTAGTTGTAGTAGTGGTAGTTGTAGTAGTAGTTGTAGTAGTGGTAGTTCTAGTAGTAGTAGTAGTTGTAGTAGTGGTAGTTCTAGTAGTAGTAGTAGTTGTAGTAGTGGTAGTTGTAGTAGTAGTAGCAGTTGCAGTACCCGTAGTAGTTGTTGTAATACCCAGACTCCTAGTGGCACAGTGGTGCTAGAATCAAGTGACAATGCAATCCAGACATACATCTGTGTGTGTGTGTGTGTGTGTGTGTGTGTGTGTGTGTGTGTGTGTGTTTTCTTACCTAATTGTTCTTACACTTTCCTGATCTACCAGATGCCCCGCCGACATGTCGTAAAAGTACCCCCGCTAATACCAATACACCAGTCCTGTATGAGACAGCCCTAGCATGTATTCAATATGGACGGTGGGTGTTAGCGCCGAAGTGGTGACATGTGGAGGTGTAGGAGGACTACTGGGCCTTGGGATAGGCTACTGCCCCCGAGATATAGGCCCTAAGCCTTTGCCCAGAGTCGGACACACATAAAAAAAAAAAAAAAAAAAAAACTAATTGTATCTTTACAGGAATGAGTCAAGCTCGTACTGACCCGTGTCTTAAACCATTTTTATCACACATATACTTAAATTTGTGATTTATTTTGGCACACACTATTTCATTCGGTAGTGCTTTCCACTGATCAATTGCTCTATTTGGGAAACTAAATTTCCTTACGTCTTTATCGCCTCTCTTTTCATGCAGTTTTTTGCAGTGTCCTCTTGCTGATGCTTCCCCATACGTTATGTAATCATTTATCTCTATTTCCTCCTTCCCTGATATGCATTTATATAGCATAATCATGTCACCTCTTTTCCTTCTCTCCTGTAGTGTTGGTAGATTCAGTTTTTTTTTAGTCTTTCTTCATAGCTTAGATCCCTTAAGCTTGGCACCCATCTTGTAGCAGCCCTTTGTACATTTTCAATCTTGTCTATGTGTTTTTTGAGATGAGGACTCCAGATTACTGATGCATACTCCAGGGTTGGTCTGATGAATGATGTTATTATCTTTCTTAGCATGTCTTAATTTATGTATGTGAATGCTATTCTCATATTTGCAAGCAGTTCCGTACCTTCTCACTGATGTGGTCAGCCGTAGATAGTCTGTTATTGATAATCACACCTAGGTCATCCTCTCTTTCTGATGTGTGTAGGGTTTTATTTCCTAGCTTATAATCCCAATCAGGTCTTTTTCCACTATTACCAAACTTGATTACATGTCCACATTGAATTCCATTTGCCATATATTGCTCCATTCATGAAGTTTATTTAATTCTTCTTGTAGCTCTTTACAAGAGTCTGTGTTAGTAATTCTCCTTTGTATTTTTGCATCATCTGCAAACATATTTAGATAGCTTTCATTTCCAGTGTTACTGTCTATATCATTTATATACACTAAAAACATGATTGGTGCCAGCACTGAGCCCTGTGGAACTCCGCTAGTCACTTCTCTCCATGATGAGTAATTTTCCCTTAGTACTGTTCTCATTTCTCTTTTTCTGAGAAAATCTTGCATCCAACAATACAGGTTGCCTCAGATTCCTACCTGATGGTACCTTTCCATAAAAGTCTTTGGTGCAGTACTCTGTCAAATGCGTTCTTGATATCCAAATAGATACTGTCCACCCATCCTCTTTTCTGTAATGTGTCTATTACTCTGCCATAGTAGCTCAACAGATTAGTAACACATGATTTTCCTTTTTGGAAACCAAACTCTCTTTCTGTTATCATATTGTATTCGTCTATATGATTTACCCAAGCTTTTCTTATAATCTTTTCTAATACATTGCTTACAACACTGGTTAGTGATACTGGTCGGTAGCTGAGTGGATTTTCTCTATTCCCTTTCTTGAATAAGGGAATTACGTTTGCTTTCTTCCAAACATCAGGTACTTTCCCTTGTCTCAATGATTTCTTGAAAATTAAATATAATGGTTTACTTAATTCCTTTGCACATTCATGTAGCACCCAACATGAAATTTCATCAGGACCATTTGCTTTTCCTTTGTTTAATTTACTTACCTCCTCCTATATTTCTTTTTCTGATATTTGTATATCTGGTAGTATGTGTGGGCATGCATGTTCCACATAATCCCTCTCAAATTTTTTTTCTTCTGTAAAAACTGATTGGAAATTCTTACTTAGTGCTTCACAAATATCCTTCTCTTGTGTATAGGTGATTCCCTCATCCGTAATGGATTGTATTTTATCTTTTACTTTGGTTTTGCTTCTGATGTAGCTGTAAAATAGCTTCGGTTGATCACTACTTTTATTTATGATATCCTCCTCAATCTGTTTTTGGGCTTCCCTCCTTATTCTTGTATAATCGTTTCTTGCTGGTTTATAGTTGTTATATGCCCTTTCACTATTGTGTCTTTTGTATCTATTCCACAACAAATCTCTTTTTCTTTTGATTTTTTACATTCTGTATTGAACCATTTCTTTATTTTCTTTTCTGCTTCTTTGTGCTGTGGAATGTACTTCTGGACTCCTATTTCATAAAGTTCACAGAATTTTTTATATATAGCATTTAAATCTTGTCCTCTAAGCTCCTTTACCCACTCTATTTCTCAGAAGTACTTCTTTAGATCATGATAGTTTCCCTTTTTATAGTTTAGGCTCTTTTTGTAACTTTCATTGCTGTTAACTATGTCATGTGCAATCCTGAAGTTGCAGTTTAGTACTGCATGGTCGCTTTTGCCGAATGGAGGGTGATATATTAAATTGTCAGTATCGTTTTTTTGCCTAGTAAATATGAGATCTAGCATTGAGGGTACATCGAGTCCTCTTTTTCTGGTGGTTTCCCTTACATGTTGCATTACGAAAAACTCCTATACAAGATCCAGGAGGTTTTGGTCCCAACAGCTTTCTTGGCTTATTATGTCTAGAGTATTCCAATTTATATTTGTATTAAAATCTCCAGTTAGTATAATTCTTTCCGATTTCTCTTCCATTCTGTGTAGTAATGCTCGTAAACTCTGAAGTGTACTCTCTGCCAGATCCTCATTTCGCCTCTTTCCCATGTGTTTGATCTGGGTGGCATGTACAAATTGGCTACAATTACTTTCCCTTCAGATGTATTGATCTCTACTGCAATCAGTTCCACTTGTGTGGGTATATCTACTTCTATTTCTTTGACTCTTAGATTTGTCTTTGTTTTTATTATAATTCCTCCTCCTTTTTTTAAGTTCCTATCTCTTCTCCATATATTGTATTCCTCTAAGTTTAGGATGTCATTTGACATCCTTGATGTTAATTTTGTTTCGGTTAGGCATATTATATGTGGTTCATTTTCTCTAATACAATCATTCATCTCTAATAATTTAGATACAATTCCATCCACATTTGAGTACATCAACTGAATCATCTTATTTATATACTTGTCATGACTTGGTTCTACTACCTTCTTCCTTTTTATTCCCTCCTGGTTATGTACAACTTTCGTACCAGCAGTCCAATTACTTTGTAAAAAAAAAAAAAATGTATTCTTCTCCTCCTCTGATCTTCCCTCATTTTTTGTTTTTGCTTCCTCCCTCTTCTCTTTCAGTAATTCCAGTTCCTCTTGTGTTAGGCATCTTTTTGTTTATACATTTTGAACTCTTCTTCCATAAGTTTTTTTGCATTTAGTATCTCCTCCACAGTTTTTACACTCTGGAAGGTTACCTTTAGGGGCCTTGACTTGTTTCTCTCATATTTTCCTAACCTTGTGTTTTCCTCTATGTCTGTACTACAGATTTCCTTTGATACTTCCTTCAGTATGCTCATTACTTTTGCCATCTCCTTTTTGTCTCTTGAGATTTTGTTTCTTACTTCTTCCTCTTCTATACCAGTGATTACTATAGATTTATTGATATCTGCTGACTCTCACTAATTTAGGATTGCTTTGGATTATTCTTTTCACTTCCTTTTTAATGCTTTTTTCTTCCACCCTTGTTTCTAAGTCTTTCTTTATTTCACCATTTCAGCATAAGTGGTTTCCACATCATTGTTGTAGCTTTGCACAGTTTCATTCACCTGTGTTATCTTGTCCTCAATATCACTGGTCTGATCTATCAGATTGTTTACTTGCCTAATTGTCTCTGTGTCATTTTTGAACTCTTCCATAATACTTTCATGGTTGACTACTGTACTTGCCATTTCACTAATCTTCTTCTTAAGTGAACCCACTTCTGCTGTCAGCTCATCTATTGTTGTGTCTTTCTTGTTGACTTCCTCTCCTAATTTTTCTATTTCTTCCTTTTGCAAGTGCATCTGTCTCTTAATTTCATCAATCTCATTCTGAAAAGCCATCTCTAGTCTGTGTACTCGTTCCACCAGTTTATTGTAAGTCTCCATTTCAACCAGTTCCTGTTAGAAATCTTCATCCTGCTTTCTACCTTTATCCCTTTTCTTTTCCAAATTTGCTTTACTAAAGTAGGTAGCCATCATGCAGTACCAAGAGCACAGATACTACTTACATTCCTGGCACAGAGTCATAGACATAACAACTGATCAGCTGATTTTGCGCATTGTTGCGCTACTTTGTTTTCTTTACTGTTTGAACAACAGTCTTACTTAAAACTTTTTTTTTTTTTTATATTAGAACACCTTTAGTCTAACCTGGTTGGCCAGGTATGGAGTGGTGTCGACGTCCATCTGCTCCACTTGGTGCCTGTTAATGTGTGTGTGTGTGTGTGTGTGTGTGTGTAAGGCTGAAACAAGTTGGTACAGTTGCGGACATATCAAACAGAAACATCCCGTCCCCAAGCGAGGTGGTGTAGTCCTCTTCGCATCTGGTAACACTGATTGGTATGGAACTTCACCAGGTTTCGTTCGGTCTCTAGGACGAGCAGAACGCCGTGATCATCGCCGTTGTGCGCAGTTATAGGTGGTAATATATGAGTAATGCTCCGTCAGAAAATATACTGATGACAGTAAGTTTTTTAATATTGTCACACAATACACCCTCTACATAATGACAGTTATTATGAATGACACGGATTTCATGAGTGGGTTAGTTTCGAGTCATGAACCATGCAACAGTTAATAATTCATATGTCATAGTTATCAGCTTTCATACAGCTATCAATGAACAGAAAATTATTGTGACGTCCATCCTCCCTACCGTGAACCTGACAATGGTTGACCTCTGAAATCGAAGCAAGTTCACTACATGCACGAGGTGGTACTACAGGGGGAGGCAGGGTGGGGGTGGGGTGGGGGACCTGGGAGACAGGAGGAGGGAGGTAGGTGAGGAAGGCGGCAATAGTGTTCAAGCTGGGGGCTAGATGAGAGGGATAATGGGGTAGGGGAAGGTGGATTTTGGTAGACAAGAGCTACAGTGGGAGGGATAGATTACAAGGTGATGACAGGGCCAAATCAGTGTTTCTTGGACAATATGAAATTTTAGTCAGATCATGAAACATTATGCTGACGTTGCCAAGTGTTGTTATTGACAGTCATGGTTTGTAACAGTTCATGACACGCTTGCCACTGGATGGCTCAGTACCCCTGTGTTATGAGTGTGGTGACAACTTGCTAATGTGCAAATATATTACACATCCCTACAGTTTGTCAGATGTTGCAGATGTCATAGTGATTGGGAATTACTCTTGTATCCTATTACGTGGTATCATCATGGATGACGACTGATACTGCAGAGTAGGGATAGGCCTATGCAGATTTTCCTTTATCACCACCAAATATGAACAGTGACGGTAATGATGGTCCCTATGGTTCTCATTAATACCTGTATGGCACCAATGTAAAATAAAGGTGAATTTACTTAACCCAGGTATATGTTACCGTTTTCTGTATGCTGTTTGGCTGTTGATTTAAGAGATTGCCAATGGTTATTAGTTATCCTTAGGCTCATACTGAGCAACTGTCGTATGTCGTAAGCATTCCTTCACAAGACCTTGAGCCAACAATGGTGGAACAAGGTTGTAATGTCTGCAGTTATCCAGTCTGAGCACGTGCATATTACATCAACTGTGTCATCAGTCACAGAAATAGCTTTTATTAAGTGCAAACACACAATTTATCTGCAGTTTGTTTTGTTAAGCTAAACAACCGATTGGCGTTCACACTGTACGAAACAGACAGGATAAAGATAAATACAAGGATCATTGCCCTGTTCACGGAGAGCAACTACAGAGCCACAGATTTCAACAGTGTTCGAAAATGGAGCCATTGCCCTGGCTGAGTAACGGTGTATTTTGCAATCCACTAAAGAATACAGGTGAATCACTGTCGTTGATGTATTAACATGTAATCCGCAGTTAATGGTGAAGCAGTCATTATGACCATCTCTCCTCCCCGTCAGTACCCGTCTGAGTGCATGCAGTTGTCGGGGAGAGGGAAGGGGGGACAGTCAACTGGATACTGAGTTTGTGAATCAAATTGTTTAACAGTTACACGTCCTTCGTACTACAGTTTACTCTATCAGTATAGGGTTAACAGAAATCCGACATAAAGATCATGTATTACAGCTGATAAGGCATCTCTCTACCCATCTGTTAGCCCACCCCAGTATCGCCACCAGTGTTCTGCGAACCAGTCCATCCCTACCCCCTAGTAAATCACGTGTTGGTTTATACCAGTGCCATACAGATATTAACGAGAACCATAGGCACGAATCACTACTGTTAACTATTATTTATTGTGGCAGGAGAAAATTCCTCCCTCCCCCTCCTTTGCTTTCGATATCAGTCGTCATCCATAATGTTACTACATAAGCGCAACAAGAAGAGTTCCCAGCCGCTATGACACCAGGTGTGACATCAAACAAACATTCTAGGAACGTTTCATATATCACCATGTGGTGACATAGTCGTCACCATACACTAATACTGCTGGGTTTGTGTAATGTGCCACCCCATGGGAAATAGGTCGTCCTTTAGACGATATAACAAAACATGCTTGTAGACTGCGTAACGTGCCAAAGTCTGCCTAACGTTTAACAATCTCACTATCAAATTCCATAATCAACGTTGAACTATAGCTGATTTGGCACCATGCCACCAGGATATCATTTATCCATCCCATCCTAGTTTCCTCCCACAGTCCACTCTCCCCTATCACATCACTTGTCTCCTGTAGAGTCCCCCCTCCCACCAGCCACACCAGTAATGCCCCCTCCTCTCTACTCCTGCCTCCCAGGGGCCCCACCCTGTCTCCTCCTGTGGCACCACCTGACGGTCAGGAAGGAAGGGGATCATGGTAATTTTGTGAATATTATGATAGGCACGGGAATGCAGACTATGTTATAATGGCTTATATCCTGGCCGTCGGTAAATGCTTTATGGTTCGTGATGTTTGTCGAAAGTCAGACTTACGAAAGATGTGTGTTTCATGTGAATAAAATACAATTATGTATGGTGTGAAATTATTTTATTACTATATTCAGTATATTGCCAGGTCGGGACATTGTTTTTATACCACCAGTAACTGCGCACAACGGCAATGATCACCTCATTCGGTTCGTCCTAGTGACCAAATGAAACCTGGTGAAGTTCCATGCCAATCAGTGTTACCAGATGCGGAGAGGACTACACCACCTTTCTGGTGGATGCATTGTTTCTGTTTGATATGTCCGCAATTGTACCTGAGCCAGCCTGCCTCAAGGTCATTGCTGGTTACCGGACTCACAGGAGAAATCACGTCACACTTTTGGAAAACTTACACGGAAATGGTGTTTGTGGTGGACTGTGGTCTTCTGGAATTGTTATAAATATGGAGGGCTAGTTTAAGTCTTAGTTGTGTCACCGCACCTCTGCCAAGCATACGGAAACGGGCTACAAGACAACAAAAATTGCCTCCTTTTCCCACTCACTCTCTCTGACTGCACGAACATCACGGACCATCTGTGGCAATCAGCTTGAAATATTATGACAGTTCTTTATTTTTTATTAAGTTTTAGCTGAGATATGAAGGTTTAAAAACAGACGATTTTATCAGAAATGCCCGGCTCGGAGTAGGGTTGGTGGGAATATATGCCGGACGCGATGGGTTAAGGCACAAAAAAATAATGACCAATATAATATGTTTACAGTTTTTCATGCAGGATTCTCTAAGTGTCACTGAACAATAAAACTACTAATATCATTCCTTTGATTGCAGGATCATCTACGTCGTTAAAACCTAGAATACTTCCGTCATCTGAACAAAATTGCCTAATTTTAAGTAGAGAAAAAAGTTCTCTGGATAATGATGCTTTCACCCACAGGTAGCGTCCTCTACGTCACAGGAACGTTCTCCATGTTGCTTGCTGGGGTGATGGTGGCTCGAATTGGTCGTCGTCTGTCACTCCTTGCTAGCTGCCTGCCTCTTGCCCTTGGATGGCTGCTCTTTGCATTTGCCTTCAACCCTGAGATGATCCTTACTGGCAGGTCAGTTCTGTTCAACTGCCTTTCACTTGGCGACTTAATTACAGATAAGCTGGCCAAAGACAGGTAGCCTCCATATCATGCTCTCCTCGGCCACCAGCTTGTCCTCTCTCCAACCAACCACCATTGCAGTTGTTCCTGAATATTACAAGACCGTCAATATTATCCCCAATATAACACATGAAAACTCACGGTTCCACAATTATCCATGAATCTTTGCAGATAACTTCCAGAGATAATGCCAGTTAGCAGGCAATATGTTTTTTTTTTTAATTTGAAATCTTCAGCGTTCCATAATAAACATATTTCTTTGCATAAAGTATGATCCCATGGCTTAAAATGTGCAAAAAAAAAAGCTCTCTAAAGCCAAAGTAAATAATAAAAAAGTGATATCAGTAATATTCGGTTCCTTCTGAGATGACTGGCCTCGCCACATTAAAAAAGTCTGCACATAAGCTAGGCTTTATATAATGATCGATATTAATGGTGAACGAACCAGTGTTCTTCCACCTGCAGTGCTTATGAATGAGTCTGGTGACTGATAAATCAGAGGCGAGTCTCATTTCAGTGATGGGAGTTCAAAGTCAGTAACTTTATTGTCTCAGAAAGTATCACTGACAATAACTCTCCTCGCCTCTCCTGTTTCTCTCTCCATGGCCTATGAAAATGATCCTGGCCTATCTGCAGGAACTGACACTGATGATTTTATTTGGTCACATACTTAGAGACAGACAGACAGACAGACAGAGACGAGAGAGAGAGAGAGAGAGAGAGAGAGAGAGAGAGAGAGAGAGAGAGAGAGACAGACAGACAGACAGACAGAAAAACAGAGCAAGAGGTAGTCAGATGAAGTCATCAGTGTGATTTGCTTCGGATTCAAGAGATTTACTGTACAGTCACATCAGTGTTTATTATCGATTGGGTTCAGTTCAGGATTGGTTCCAGTTCAAGATTTGTTTCAGTTCAAGACTGGTTTCTGTTCAAGAAATTATTTTTCAAATTCCACTGGAGAGAAAAGCAAAACTGATGAGAAGACCCTCTATTGTTGATAATACAAGTTTGAACCTACTTGTGTCCCGCAGGTGTGTGGTGGGAATAGGAGGATCACTAATTATTCTTGGTGGACGGGCCTACATGTCTGAGATCGCTACCACCAGTATCCGTGGTCTGGCCATCGCCTTTTTGGATTTGATGAAAGGCCTTGGATACATGATAACGGCCGGCCTGGGAGTGGTCCTTCCTTGGTATCACATCAGCTTTATCAACATCGGCGTCTTGTCCTTGTTCTCTGCTGGACTCCTGTTAATTTTTCCAGAGAGCCCAAACTACCTTGCTGTCCATGGAAAGGAAGCTGAGGCTTTGTCAGTCCTGCGGCGTCTGAGATCTTCCAGTGAGGATGTGCAAGAAGAACTGAGGCAGCTGAAACATTTAAATCAGTGCAAGGATGGCAGATCAGGATGGGCAGCTATATTGACGTATGACATCATTAAGAGACAAGCAGTCGTTTGTGGGTTACTGTTCATAACAGCATTTACAGGCATCGAAGTACTAAAAGTGAACATGGCAAGGATGATGCAAAGCTCAGGGGTGATGCTGGATGCCAACCTCAGTTCGTTCATTGTAATGTCAGTGTTTCTATGCGCCGGTCTGGCCATGACTGGGCTGGTGGACCGACTTGGACGCCGGTGGTGCCTCATTATATCCCTAGCAATTATGGCAGTGGTTTACTCTGTGCTGGGGACCATAACATACTTGATTCCACCTCCAGTCCTTACACATTTTGACACCGTTATGCCAGCAGTTAACATCTCACATGCTATTTACGAAACCAACATCAGGTAAGTTGAGTTTTATCATGTGAACTCTCATTATGCATGCAAATAATATCTGATAGTTTTATTATTTCACCCTAACACCTGCTGTTTTTTGCAATAAAAATTAAGATTTGCTAGACAACGCATAAAGTAACGTACTGTAGAGTCGAACAAAACTTTGCTTGATTTTGTACCTCTTCTACTTGTCACTTTACTTTGCTAGCTAGTACTCCTAAGGTGAGGAAGGCTTGGAACGAGTCTTTCCTTATGAATGATTCTTGCGTCAGAGGGAAAAGTGGAGATCCCAGTATATTAAGTTCTTATTAGAACACTAGGCTAACTTCCATCCCTTACTATACCCATTGTCCATATCCAGCTGGGTGGGACATGAATTTATGTACAGCAATTTTTCACAGCAACCTAAGATTTCAACCCACTGGACACCAGTATATAATTTCCAAATCACTTAGCTATGTACAGTGTGAGACTTAAGTTCTGGTACTCAACTTAGTACGATTTTCAGCCACAGATGACGCTTTAATCGTTTCTTGGGGAGGAGAGTGAGTCAGTAAGCGGGAGAAGCGTTATTAAGACAGTAATAGGGGGTTAGTGGGTGGAGCGCTGGCACTCAGTTTCATTGCTTTGGGAATGTGGAATGTGTGTGTGTCAACTGCAACGCAACAAATAACGCGAAGAAATATTAAAAATTAACGACATACTGCAGCAGCGTCACTTAATATTGCATAATTATTCATATTCAAATATCACCGTGCACATATATATATATATATATATATATATATATATATATATATATATATATATATATATATATATATATATATATATACAATATCCAGTTTAAAAAACTTTCAGCGTTTCACTGTGAATCTCTTGTATGATAAACACTCGATCTGAACCAAACCTAGTTAATTTTGGTTCTCTCTCTCTCTCTCTCTCTCTCTCTCTCTCTCTCTCTCTCTCTCTCTCTCTCTCTCATCATATCCATTGCTCCTGCCGTGTGAGGTGAATGCATCAACCATCTGCCGTCTGTCAATCTATCAAGCAATATATCAATCTGTCTATCCGTTTATCTGTTTATATATAGACAGACTCTTCAGTTGCATACGGTGGCTACAAGTAAATCGCATCCAAGTTGCTCTGTTCTCTGCCATTTGGACACCCTCCGTCCAACTCACACATCCCCCTTTCATATATCTCTACTCAGTCCCTCCATCTCATCCTTGGTATCCCCCCCTCTTTCTGCCACAGTGACACTCTTCCTGTCTGTCTTTCGTTCTCCATCCACTCTATATTACCAAGGCATCCCAGAATATTTATCTTACAGCTGTGACACCCACTTCAACACCATAAAACTCCTTCACTTCCGCATTTATCTTTTTGTCTGTGTCTCCACGTAACCACATGCTTCTCTTAAATAACTCATCTGCCGTTCAGGCCTGTAATTAGATACTTGAAAACGACGGGAATTAGGAATTCCCTACATCATTAGGATAATTACAAATCTATACTGGATTTAATGAATTAGGTCTAAAAACCTGTTTATCCTACCTACCTTTACGTGGAAGAAAACATAACAGCGTTTTGTCCTTTTTAAAAATCTTTGATAGTGACTGTGGTTAACGACGAGTCATAAAAATTAATTGTTGTCTGATTTTACGACGAATCACAGAAATGATTTCTAGCCTCTTCTTACAGTGGGTCGCAACGAGTCGGCTTATTATTCCAACTCCATCATTATAATGGAAAAAAAAATAATGAACCTTGTTAATAACGAACTCTGTTAGGTAATATTTACTGCCCTGTTGGTAAACCATATAGCATTTTATTTTCTCATCAGTCATTCCGATTATACTTCGTCCTCCAAGAATTAGCCAGGGAGCCAGCCCCTCAAATTTTGGAA
This sequence comes from Coenobita brevimanus, assembly GCF_032717465.1. Lineage (NCBI taxonomy): Eukaryota > Metazoa > Arthropoda > Malacostraca > Decapoda > Coenobitidae > Coenobita > Coenobita brevimanus. The sequence continues at coordinate 24,385,796 of NC_136971.1, forward strand.
AAAGCGGCATTGAAAGATAAACTTTTGTATCTTATACTTTTGTAATCTGTAACGTTTCAGAAACACGGGGAAGTAAGATACTATTAAAAATCCATATAATGAAGCATAGTTTAGAAGTGACTCTTCTTGTCAAAAGCATTCAAGTAAGAAATACTTTATCTGCAACACAGTAGTGCCATAACCTCATAGTATTAATATTGCAGTTTGAATGCACTAAATACCCCTTCATTAAACCCACTGCAACATGGTAGTTCTGTAAAACAAATATATTTTCAAATTTTATTGGAAAAGTACATACGGACATATAAGATTTACTGAACAAAATATACATGTTTCTGACTAGTGTGTCTAAAATAACTACCAGGTACATTGTATTACTTCTTTCATAAAAAAAAATGTCAAACTACTGATGTTCTTTGAAAAGATAAATACATTAGTAATGATATCTATGACAACACAGGCTCAGAAAGTGAATCAACTGTCTCTTGTCTCAGACCCAGACCTTTCTTAACTGTAGCCTATAACTTGAACTGACTTTTCCATAGTGGGTTAGTTTTCTCGTGATTATCATAACTGAAAACATAACTGAATATGAAAAATATAATGACATCATCTGCAATAACAAACACTCAAAAAATGAATCATCATATGACTATTGTCACAGACACAGAACTGTATTATCTGTATAACTTGAACTGACTTTACCAATCGGGTGAGTAATGCTAAATACATAACTGAAAAAAAAAAAAAAAAAAAAAAAAAAGATAATGACATAATCTCAGATCAACGAATCTTATCTTCAGATGATTCTTGGGCCTCTGCGCGTAAGCATTATCAGCTTTACCAAAGCATGTACACCCTCTCAAAAATTTTTCGACACCCCTTGCTCTGATACCCTTCGCAACGATCACTGTTGCAGACGGCGTGAATACGTGGTGTGGTTGGTACCCCTGTACCTCTATCCCTCTCCCACTGGATTTCATCAGTAGCAGACAAATTAACACACACCAGCACCACAGGGCCAGGGATACCAACCACGCACCGTAATTAAGAAGTTGATTCAGAATGCCTCGTATGGTGTGGCATAATGCATCGTGCCGTAAGGGTGCCGATTTTTTTTTTTTTTTTTTAGCCTGTACATCCTATATAGCAGGGTACCTGTGCTTTTGCGCATAGGCAGTTATGTAAGCACTTTGATACTTTGCATATGCAAGAAGCTAGTTTTGCTGGTTTGGTCATCATTATAAGTTGTAGTGGCACGTTTCGTGATAGAGCCCTCGCTTGTCTTCTGTCTTGCAATGACAAATTACTCTCTGAAGCTGAGAATCGTAGGGTACTTGCATTGTCTGTTTTCTTTCTTCTTTTTACAGGAATTTCACATGGTGAGTCATCATCTGCATCTTGGTATTAGTAAAATGTATGTGTGGTTGCATGAAGTGTTCTGCCATCCCGTGTGTCTTCTGAAAAATTTAGATTATCTAATGCACTTTGCAAAAAATGACCGTGGTTCAGATTGGTTAGGACGAATATTTTATCAACTTCAGTTTTGTCATTCACACGGTCAGCCATTGAAGTTATGGAGCACTGTGCATCGTCATAGCTGATACTATGTCCAAACCTGTTACGAATCCTTACAAGGTCCTTGCTTCTTGTTTTCCTCAGGATATGAAGAGCTAGGCAGATTTGTTTGGGCATAAGTACTCTAGATGCACTAAAAATCAGATCTTTGGGGTATATTCAGAATCTTTCATGCTCTTTCACTGGAAGACTTACTTTCACTGTATCTTCTGATAAGGTAAACTTAGTGTTTGTCACAATCCATACAACAAAGTAGTACAATATATTTGGGATAAACTGTTCTGCTAATTTGTATGATATTTCTATAGTTTTCCTTGGAATATTAAAAACTTTGCACTTTGTTCTTTTGCTCAGGTTTTTATTTCCATTTGGATCTGCTTTGCTACCATAAATGTTTGCTGAGGAGGCTCTTTACTCACACCTTCTTCATCACTGCAATCTGATTCTGTAAACAGCTGTGATTCATTTAAATTCTTGTGAAATTTTGATAATAAGCTGCACATTTCACTAAATGTAATATGGGATGAGCATATGATACTGGTGTGTTTCCTTTGTGGAATGATATGTATATTAGCTCCATAAAACCCTTTCAGTGTTGATGTAAGTCTACTGGATTGGTACTGATGTGCATTTGGGACACTTTTGTCAGCTAAAATATTCCGGTATTTGTCTACAAGCTGTGTCAAAGAAAATGCTGAGTGATGGACTAGCAGGGGATCTGAAATCTCAGTACAAAGCTGTTCAAATGCAGAGTCATATGGGCTAGTACATGTTGAAGAAGATTCATGTTCCTTTCTCCGATTTAGAAAGCGTGTCATACAGAGTCTGTGATACCTTAACTCTTTAGCAATCATGTCAACTCTGGAGTCACCATGCCCTTCTACCTTCATCAAAATGGATTTGTCACCCAATTCCTTTGCTTTTTGGAGAATTGAATGTTGTATATCAAAAGAACTTTCTAAGACAGCGTTTCCCAACCTGGGGGGCGCGCCCCCCTGGGGGGGGCGTTTGAGATTGCTAGGGGGGGCGTGGGGTAATCAGAGTTCAACATAGCGCTAGGCCATCCCAATGCATACAGGGTATTCCCAAAGATATGTAGGAATAAGAAACTTTGATAGGAAAACTTCACAATCGTCATTTCAAACAACATGTAGTGTTGCCATCTAGCGTCTTAAGCATCCATATGGAACAGATAAAAGCATCGTTGTTTAGGCGTCAAAGAGGTTGCCCGGGTGGGGGGCATCATGAATGCAGTCCTGACCAAAGGGGGGCGCAGTGCTAAAAAGGTTGGGAACCCCTGTTCTAAGAGAAGTATATGCCTACCTTTAGGATCGCGACTCTTTGCACAAAGAAAACAGCAAGTTTTAGCATCTATCTTTGTTTGGTAAGTTTGCTCGACTCGTTACACAGCCAGTTGTATCCATTGGCAACCTGCCACTCGGTTCTCCTGCTTCTTGTTCCTGTCTGCCTCAAAGAGCTTCGATCTTATTTTTGTCCATATATACACTTTTACATTCTTTGTGACATTTAGGATCGTTCTTGAGGAAGCCCTCTTCATCATCAATATACTGGGAAAATCTGTGGTAAACATCATCACGCCTGGCGATCAAAGCAGACCTAAAACTTGGAAATACTCTTTCTGTTAATTTTCTAAGAGGTTTTGAAGATGTTATCTGGCATATCAAACATACCTTAAATGTGAAGTCAAAACGTGTTTAGGGGCTGGTTTCTGCTTTCCAAACAGGATCCATTTTGACTGCCGTCAATTGAAATAAGAGTATTTTTTTATACTTTGCTCCTACGGAATCTTTCATATACCGGTATATTTTTATTATCTACTCACAAATCTGAAGTATATAAAAAAAAATAATAATAATCTTTCTGTGGAGGTACAGTTATGCGAGAAAAGTTCTCAAATGTCAAAGTCTTTCCATATTTCTCCCTTTACAAAAGTATTTTTTTTTGGCATACTAAAATTCATATATTCTTTTGCAATTTTATATGTCGTATCTACAGCCCAATTAGCGATGGTGGACCAAATTGGGCTTAATCTGATCAAAGTTTTTTTTTTTTTTTTTTTTTAATAATTTGTAATTTTGGCGGGAAGTCGAGACTTTCGCATCAAACGCTTAAAAAAAAAAATAGTTTCACAATGCGATTTTGAAAAGTATCTTACTTTTTGATACACCTTAGTTATCCTTCTTAACAGCTAAGGCACTGCAAAAAGGTTATCTGTCGGGTCCAACAAAACCCCCTTTTTTTTTTGCACGATAGCCTCAAGTGCCTCCCTGACTAAATAGTCGTAGATTTTCTTACTTTTGTCATTTGGCATCAGGTAGCTCAACGACAGAATATGAATCAGAGTGTCGGTACGCACAATGTAAGTAAAACGCCGGCAAGCCCATAAGCCTTTATCCTTCGTTATGTACAAACATCTAATATAAATATTCATGTTTGTCTGTAACTGAAACATCGCCTAAAATAGCTAAACATAAAGCTAACGCCCTATAACAATGGACAGAAACACTGATTCCTCCTTATTCCTTCTTATTATGTTAATTTCCTATTAAAACTCGGCATTCCAAAGTAAGAGGTGCTAGTTTTAGACAAATACAATTGGGCACTTCATCGTTAACAAACATGTTTTACTCCGCGTTCGCAGTCTGAAGGCAGTGTTAATGTTTGCCACGTGCGCGCGCGCGCACGTGTGTGTGTGTGTGTGTGTGTGTGTGTGTGTGTGTGTGTGTGTGTGTGTGTGTGTGTGTGTGTGTGTGTGTGTGTGTGTGTGTGTGTGCTTATCTGTTTATTTGTGTATGTGATGTCTGGCCGTGTGCATGTGTGTCTCTGAGTGGGTTTCTGCCTTTCTGTGTGTTTCCGTTTCTGTATATGACTACTGTCAATGCATTTTTTTATTCTCTTCATCTGTGTTTGTCTGGTGTGTATATCATTGTCTGTCTTCAACTCTGTGTGTGTGTGTGTGTGTGTGTGTGTGTGTGTGTGTGTGTGTGTGTGTGTGTGTGTGTGTGTGTGTGTGTGTGTAAAATTATGTGATAGTCTATGCTTGATGGCTGCGTGGGTAGGTTGGTGGGCGGAATGGGTGGGGAGGGTGGACAGGGTAGATGGGTAAGGTGGGTGGTGAGGGATGGGTGGGTTGGTTGCGCAGGATGGATGAACAGGCGAGGAGAGGTGAGCGGGTGTGGGAGATAACAGATTTATAGAGCGAAATGGGTGGGGCAGGCGACTTGGGTTTGGTGGGTGGGTAAGGTGCTGTGGGTGGATTTGCGGGAAGGGTTAGATGGATAGGTGCGAGGGTGTATGGAAGGGCATGGTGGAGTGGTATTGCGGGCCGTGCATGTGAGTAGGGGGGGGGGGCAGAGCGGGTTAGTGGTTGGGAGGAAGTATGATATTTTCAGAGAATTAACAATATGACGACCTTACTACACATAAGTAAATGAGTAGGTATATGGGCAGACCGGTTGGTAGGTGGATGGGATAATATTTTTTCGATGTGTAAATGGTAAATGGAATAATTCAGCCTGGTAGACGAAATCGATGGTCATTATATTTGTACGAAATGTATCTGTGTGTGTCTGTGTTGAAAACTCAAATCTCAGAAAGTATTATTTGTAGAGGGAAGAGTTATTAATACAAGTTGTTTAGAGTCACAACTTGAGTTCAGGTGTCACTTAACCCGCATTAGGAGTCATCCAGGATGGATACATAACAGTCACGTATGTCATGAAATGTATTATCTAACAGATGTTTAATCACAAACGACGAGCAGTCTTGTTAGTTCTATAATCTGAATAGGTCCATTTGATAAAATAATTCCATGGAGATAATATGTCAGGGGAAATGGACCCCGGTAGAAACACTGGGCCAATGAGTTAAGCCTGTCCATATGAAAGAATAGTTCAGTGCAAAGACCTATTGTGGTCCCCTGAGGAGAAAGGTCCATGACGACAATAGGTCCAAAGAGGAAATAGGTCCACAGAGGAAATAGGTTCATTGGGGGCAAATAGGCCCATTGGGTAAAATAATTCCACGTGGGACATTGGTCAATCGAGAGAAAATAGCATGTATGAAACTAGGTCCTCTGTGGAAAATAGGTTCCGGGAAGTAAACAGACCCTTGGAGGAAATAGGTATAGGGAGAAATTGATTCTACAGGTAAAGTAGGTACACAGGAGAAAGTATGTCCCTGGAGTAGAAAACGTCCACTAGAGAAACAGGTCCATGGGAGATAACAGATTTATAGAGCATTTTCGGCCCAAGGAACAAAAACGGGTCTATGGTCGAAATGAGTCCTTGGAGAGAAATGCGTCGAAGGGGAAAATAAATTTATGGAAGAAGATAGGTCAATGGGATAATAATATGTCGATGTGGAAAATAAGTGGGTGGGGAGACGACCGCTAAGTGGTGTGGAGGGAGACGGATTTATGCGCTAGTAGTATTTAGACAGCGAAAAGCCACTCCTTCTAAGCTAAAGAACTCCTCTGTTTTCAGCTTGAATAAAACAGTTAGGATTTCTGTCTTCAGTGACTTAATATGGCTGCAGAATCTCTCAGTGTAACAGCCTTGACCAGAATACTGATAATAATGTCAGCTGCGGTCATTTGTCATGATTATACTAACAACATTACAATGCAAATAAGTATTGACTGTTGTTTAAACATCAAATGATATTCTTGTAATACCAATCCATGTATCATTCACAGTGATACTCATATCAGCCAAAAGGCTAAAACCTCTCTTCCCAACGAGTGACTACACGTAAGTTTACTTGATCTAGTGTAGACATTGTTATTAAACAGCACAAATGATTATGTGCATAAAGAGAAAGATGAACAGAGGGACATATACGCTGAAACTCCAGTAGATAAATATGTAACTAAAATCGCTAAAGGGACTGAAATAAAAGGACCATCAATAACACTGTCCTCACTTCCGCCACACGATTTCTCTCGTCATAGGAAAGCTTCTACCATAATGGAATCGAAAGTCCGTGCCATTTTTCTGAATGTTAATTCTATTTCATATATTAGTTATTGCATTATTCAACAGCTAGTTCAGGGTACATTGCACTATGCTTCAAACCTCGCCTCATTAATTTCCAAGTTCACAGCTTTCTCAACACAAATTTGAATCAACACAAGCCTCAACTCTCCACCCACTGACTACCTTCCCCATCGGATTTCGCCACCAGAGGGCCGGACATAAACAAATCATTGCTGTGTACGGTTCATATTCCTCGTTTTTCCACTGGTCCTTGCCTTCCAACACCGTTCTGTCATTGTAGGGAGCAACATAAAGGTCTAGTGCTTACTTCACTGTTGGTTGTGTTTTTCTGGTGTTTGGACTTGGCCTGTTGTTTGGGGGAAAATTCAGTACAGCAGACGGGGCCCCCCTGGTCAGGATTTCTCGTTTCTGCGCATGCACAGTACGACCTGTGTGACGTCATGGACGCATCACTCCAATTCCCCTGCTATCATTGGTCTGTTCTGTCATGCTGGTGGAGCTGACGCCCCGCTCCCCCTGCTACCTGCCTAGGTGTGCAGTATGGAGTACTTGGGCCCTGCCACCCTCGAGGAACTTGAAGCTGACCCGGCACTGAGTAACGAGGATGAGATGACTCAGAGTGACTGGCCACAGCTACCACATAGTAGTAGCAATGTTTCGCTAGCTGGGGAAGTAGCTACAGAAGCAGCATTACCTGTACCTGCTGCATCTCACCTCATTGGCCAGGCATCTTCCTCTGCCAAGAGCCCCATGCATAACACCTTGGACAGCAACAGTGAGCCTTAATCCCCTGGTGCCAAATCCTCCAAGCAGCAGGAGACTTCTGGTCCTCTACAGAGGGCAACCGCCCTTGGATCCAACACTCCTCATGTCCCTCAGCTTGTTCAAACTCCTCAATTTTCGCTGTTGCTTCCTGCCTCTACGCCTCCGGTGTTCGCATCCGGAGCTGACTACATCAAGCTTATATTAAAAGACAACCCAACTGTGAACATCAACTTCGATGGTTGTTTGAGGTTAACCATGCTTTTCACCTTGACCTCTCCCAAGCGGAGGTAAAGATGTCTGCAATCACTTCCCGTCTACATCTCCAGATGTCGCAGGAACATCGTAGATAGCATAACTAAAGAAGAGTTCCTATCCCTTTCTTTGGAAATTCAAGACTCACATGAGAGGCCCCGCAAGTTTCCTACTTACCTCCTTACACTGTATCCTGTCTGCACTGATCCCAACTTGGCCAAGGAGCTGCCCGGTATCTACTCAGCCCTACGTTTCCACCAGAATGGCACTCTTATCAACTTGCTGGTAGGCACCTGGAGCCTTCCTCACCCACCACCACAAATTGTCACATTCAGCTTCTTCCCTACCTCCCATCTCATAAGTTTCGCAAGATGAAGGACAAACAACTGTGGTGCTTTTGATTCTGGGGTATTGGTCACATCTCCCGGTATTGCTCTGCACCAGAACGGTATGCATGGTGCTCTGGCCAACACGACTCTCGGACATATCCTCAGCAACCCCCTCCACCTGCTTCTGATACAGCCTCGATGCAACCCAACCAGCCACTTTCAGATACCTTGCACTGGAAATGTCCCCAGTGTTATCAAGAAGGGGTTACGAGTAACATTTGGCATGGCTGCCCTAGACGCCAGGCTAATCCTGCCCCCATTGCTAAGGATGGGGCTCCACTAGAGTCACCACCACCACCACTCCGCGCTGCCGCTCCCCCTGCCTCCACTGTCGGTTTGGACTCAGCTGCAGTCACTGAACTTTGGGATGCTATTGCCACTCTCAGGACTCGGATTAGCTCATTTACGGCACGTTTCGATGCAATAGAAGCCTGCATTGATGGCTTGGTTAGCAACCAAGCCACACTTGAGACAACATTAATCTCACTGGCTGAATCACAACAAGTCATCAATACGACTGTCACCACCCTTACAGAGAAGCTGAACTCCATTGTCACTCCCATTGGACGAATGAATGCTCTCCCCAGGGAGTCTTCCCCTAGTGGCACGCTGCGTAGCACCTCTCATGCCACCACCACTTCCTCATCTGGCCCCCGAAAACGTCATGGCAAAGTTAAGTAACATGGCACAACTGCATATCATTTCTTTGAACGCCTGTGGTGTTACTAACCGGTCTAAACTTACTGTACTCAAAGGAAATGTATACAGTCACCACCAGGATATCATTTTCATTCAGGAATCCTTTGTTGGTCATGTGCTACTCGGGGTAGAGGCACCCATTTTCAGTGGTTCTGTTTCTTACGTCCATCGAGTCAGGAATGGACTTGTCACGTATGCCCACTCCTCCATCCAGCACCGTTACCTCCAAAGCTCTGTAGACGACAAGACCCCCTTCCAGCTTCTTGAGGTCACCATTGGAAGCGGCACAATTTGATTGTGCAATGTGTACTCTGCGCCAGGTAGCTTGAATACAGCTGCTCTCCCGGCTACCACCATCCGTGGCATGATATACATGGGGGATTATAATGCCTGACACCCTGCTTTGGGGGACCTTTCTGCCACCGTTAACCGTAACGGGACTAAACTTCTTGAGTATATTCATCATAATCAGCTCACCCGCTGGGACACTGGTGGGGTCACACACTCTCGAGGAAGCACACTAGATCACGTTCTTACATCTGGCCTCGTGGCATCCCGGGTCAGGTGTTCATCTATCCCTGTGCTCTTCTCTGATCACATTGCTCTCAGCCTTCATTATTCCCTCAATGCTACACCTTCTTCTGTACACAGGCACACTCGTATTGCAATCCCACCCCAGTACTGCTCTGCATACATCTCCTATATGACCAACCTTCTTCCCACACTCGACCTTCATTGTCCCGAAAAGTTGTATTCATCACTTGTCAGCTCCACGCATGACTTCTTCACCCATTATGTCAGCAGGCCACACATTATGCGCCATCATGATGCCCACACCTTGACACTGGATAATCGCATTGCTCAGGCAGAGATGAAATCGATGGAAGAAGGTTTTGCCTTTCAAAGACGACCTTCCCTTGAAAGTCTCCATCGGTATCGATAGTCAAGGGATGATCTAGGGGATGATCTAGTTGCTCTCCAGCACCGCGTTTATACAGATTCGTGGCATGAACTTACCGATAACATCAACCATCAAACGACTGTTGCCTCCATGTGGCACCTTATCAACAAGGTTGTTAAGAAGAAGCCCCCTAGTGTCCTCCACCACAGTCCAGCATAGTACGCACAGGATCTTGTAGATGCCTGGTCTGCAGTCAGGGGATTGCACCCTTCCCTTACACAAATAGGATGTGCTCTCCACCCAGAAAAACTTTCGTGCACTCCGTCTCACTGCCACTTTACTGAGGACAGACGATGAGGATGGTGTGGCTATAACTGACGATGAATTGCGATGGGCCCTTGAGAGCGGTTGGGTAATGGCTCCAGGTGATGATGGCATCACTTTTTCTGTCCTCCGTGTCCTCCTGAAAGTTCCTGGTAATCCCCTTCTCCAGCTGTTCGACCTTTGCATCCGTCTGGGATATGTACCACAAGCCTGGACTCGCAGTACAATCGTGCCCATTCGTAAACCTGGCACTGATAAATTCCGACCTGTTTCCCTCACCTCCTGCTTCAGTTAAGTACTAGAATGCATCCTTCTCACAAGACTCTTGTTTAGGCTGCAGGACAAGCTCTCGCCCCGACTGTAAGGCTTTTTACCACAGCAAGGGACACATCACTGCCTCATGGAGCTATACACCCTCCTATCCCCCACCAGTGTAGTGGCCTTCATTGATTTAAAGAGTGCATTTGATGTCGCCAAAGAGACATCATCCTCAACCAGCTAGTGGATCTTGGAGTTAAGGGAAACCTGCTGTATTGGATACATGGTTACCTGACTAATAGGTCCTCTTGTGTTCATTTTCAGGGCCTATACAGCACTGCTAAGGATTTCGAGCTTGGTACTCCACAAAGTGGTGTCCTTAGTCCTTTTTTGTTTAATATCCTCATACATCATCTACTCACCCTCCTTCCTGACATCCCTGGAACCACGATTACTTGGTATGTTGATGACATCTGCATTCACTCAAATTCCTCAGCAGATCTGCAATGTTTCCTTCACTTGTTTCACAAGTCGCCTTCCAAATGCTGACTCATTATCTCTCCAGAAAAGAGCAGAATCTTCACTTCCCATCCAGCAAGAACACTGCCCGTATTCTCTGTCGGGGATTCATGTTATTCCTCTGTGCACGCAGTACCCTTACCTGGGGCGCCTGTGCAGATTTCTCCCCCCATTCCTGGAAGACAACGCACGCATCTGATTGTTCATGATCTGCTGACCCAGCTACAGCGGTGCCTAAAACTTCTCAAGTGGCTAACTAATTATGCTGCCGGGGTGTCTACTGCTGTAGCACGAACCATATACATACCATTCATTTGATCAGTTGTTGATTATCTCTCCCCTGCTCTTTGTCAACTTTCCAGAACAGCTTTACAACCTCTTGAGAAGTTCCAGAACAGTAATGAGACTCATCCTGGGCTGCCCTGGCTCAACCAGAATTGTCAACATGCGACTTGAACTCAACCTTCCACCACTTGTTGAAAGAATATACTCCGTGGTTACATACTTCAGCATTAAGTGGCTTCATTATCCTCACCTTTCTCCCCACTACTCTCACATCATTGGAACTTCCTTTGATCCCACTGGACCAAGGCCTCTGCTTTGCAGTGTTGGCCGCACACTATTTAATACTGTTTGTTCAAACGTCCGACGGCTAAACATTAACGTACCGGTGCTTGCTGAGGAGGTGGACTATGGCATTCCACCTTGGCAGAGCCCTGTGCCTGATATCTCATACGCTTCGGCCTCCAAGACTGACCTGCCTCAGCTTCAGAAACAGCTAGTTTTGGAGACCATCGTCAGGCTGTCATCTTCCCTCCCTTCGGCCCATCATATCCACACTGATGGCTCCCTCCAGGAGAATGGCAGTGCTGGCTGTGCTGTATTTTCCCCAAGTCTGGACCCATCTCAAGGGGGCTGGTTGGGCCGTTGAAGCCAACCTTGTCGAGCTCTTCATATTCCGAATTACATAAACTCCTGGATGCAGTTACTTTATCAATACAGATGAACAAGAGCTTCATCATCTGTGACTCACAGCCAGCCCTCCATGCCCTCTCCTTTCCCAGGCCTGCATATCAACACCTTATTATGCAGATACTTTGTCAATTGGCCACTGCCCACGATCGTTCATTGGTGGTGCACTTTCTGTGGATTCCCTCTCATACTGGTCTCACAGCCAACAACACCGTTGACCTACTTGGAAAGACTGCCTGTGGACCGGCTCCATCTGCTGTGGATGCTACTAATGCCTCCCCCATTTGCTACAAGCAGATAATATGCAAAGCAGCCCCTTCCCCTATTCTCCACCATAGAAATGCTGAGAGGACTCACAGTGTGTCTATCCAACATTATGACCACTTTCTCTCTCGCCCCCATAGCTATCGTTGCAGTGGTCTTATGGTTCGTTGACATAACGTGATGTATGCCCGCCTCAGGCTGGGCTACCAACCTGTGTGGCAGGTGGCTGGGGCAGGCGATGCACCTCATTTCTCCTCATGTAAGCTGTGTGATGCACCCAGTGCCAACATCCTTGACCATTATTGCCTGCAATGTTCACTTGTCTTTAATTTAATACCACACGGACTCACATTAGTGGACACTTGTAAACATTTGTTGGAAGATGATAACCTAGATGTTATTCCCATGCGTCATCCACACTTTGGTGGGTGTTAATTTTTTATAGCTAGGCAGCGTGTCCTGCGTGGCACGAGTTCCCCTGTACTCACCTCACATATGGCCGCATGGCACTGTAATAGGTTTGTAGCCTTCGGGCATAATAAATTAATCAAATCAAATCAACCTTCCCCTTCCCCACTGCACTCACCCTCCTCCCACTTCCTAACTCCGCCCCTTTCTAAGCAAAGCCCGAGGCGCCATCTCTTGAGTGATATATATCATACGACCAAGGACATTAGTCTCAGACTGAATATACTTTTCTCTACCATTGCTCCCTCTCTCCCCCACTCACTGTGACTAACTGCATGACAACAATTAACCTCTTCATCAGTTACTTTCAAAGCTATTCTTCTAACACCATTCATTCATATGCTGATGATTTCACCCCCCCATCTTTTCATTCGCTTCCCACAGCATTCATCACAACAGTTACTTCTACAAACACGGGATGAGGCGATGGGACACCTAGTTTCTGACTTGACTCATATCTCTGATTAGGGTAAACATAACCCTGTTGTTTTTAATACATCGAAAACTCAGTTCCCACATCTTTTGAGTCGCCAGAATCTTCGACATGGATGTCCTGTAATATTAAACATCCAAATCAATTCCGGTTCCTCTCTGAACATACATGGAGTTTCATAATTTCAGTATTAATTGTGGAAATATAATACCTCACTCGCAAATTCTGCTTCTAAGAGATCAGGTGCTCCAAGCTGACTCTGTACCTTCTTTAGTCCCACCCACCCCTCCTGCACAGTTGTTGACTATATGGGGGTCTTTTTCACCGCTGTGTTGAGTAAACTCTTATGTGTGTTGAGACTCACCACACAATGCACTTCTAAATAGGGTGGAGTCAAAGGCTTTTCGTCTCATAAACTATCCTCTAACTACCTCTCTTCAACCTCTGTCTCTTCGTCACACTGTTGCATCTTTATCTCTTTCATATCGTTACTACAATGGTCACTGCTCTTCTAGCTTTTTCCTTGTATCCATTCTCCATAGCAGTGAGCGCATATACCCGTCTAGGAACCTTTCACCCCTTTTCTGTCCAACTTGTTAATGAAAGAGTAAACTGATTCTCACAGTCCTTCATGTCTACAACAATTCAGATATTCATCTGCCTTTCTCTATCTTTATTTCCCTCTGAATATGACCTCCAGTCTATTAAACGCAATGTGTCCAGGCATCTCGAAATGCACGGATCTCGATTTTTTTATGGGGGGTTGAAGAACAAAATTGCTGCCCTCTGTCCTTTTGGTAGTCGGATAGCTGTGTGTATTTTGAAGTGTGTGTGTGTGTGTGTGTGTGTGTGTGTGTGTGTGTGTGTGTGTGTGTGTGTGTGTGTGTGTGTGTACATTAATAAGATAAACAGTTCTTAGCCGACGATGGTGGAAGAACTGAAGGCTAGCAAGGAACCGTTTTGTAAAAAAAAAAAAAAAAAAAAATCATAGGTAAAGGTCACAAGGCTTGCTCAAACTTCACCTAGGAAAACCATCTTAAACAGATTTTACCTAATTTGGACCAAACTCAAGGGAATGTTAAGGGTAAGGCAAGAATGAAGTGATTCAGTTTTGAGAATAATCAAGGTTACAGGGTAATGTCAAAGTTCGTCTTGTGTATGTGTTTTGACCCAAATAACTACAGAAGTTTGAATCGATTGCAGCCAAATATAGTGGAAGAATTTGGGTCATCCAAATGTCAGGACTACATATTATAATTACAAATCATAATAGATAGATAGATAGACAGCCCTCTGCGAGCCTGGGAAAAGGAAATGAGTTTGCAAGTTACACTGAGGAAAGCTGACGACAGCGGCCAGTAAGGAGATGATGCAGTTAGCTGTCAGCAGTCCTCTCGTGAACAAAGACCTAGTAACCATACACACACATATACACACATACTCACACACAGGCTTCTTAAACTTTCCATCCACGAGGAACACACGTGATACGTCTCCTGTTTCACCAGAATTTAGGAAAGAGAGCTTAGAAGGAGACAGGCCTTAGAAGAGACAGGTCACAGGGAGAAGGGCTTGGCAATTTGAGAGAGAGAGAGACGGAGAGATAGATAGCGGGACGGGACTCTATACTTACTCTCTGTGTGAGAGACTTGTTAATATTTCCAAGACAAATAAAAATAGTCCCATACTATTCTTTACCTCTCCTGTCACTACATGACAAATGGGAAGCTACTCCAAGATATAAAAACCGCTCGTCCACAAATCTAAAATATATATATATAACTCAACCACAAAGGAACCTACACAGTCTTTTATGACACAAAGTCATTTATGACATTTGGTGGCAGCGAACGTATACGAACCTCGTCTACGAATCAACGTTGAATTCCTACAAAATATCAAGATTGAAAACAAAAAGAATACCTCTCACAACCAACAACTTACAACCAGCTCCTGACACTTCTCTCCAACCAGCCCCCTCCGTCTCCCCGATCATCATGCTGATGCAGAGGTGAATAGATCACACGACGCCTTGCAAGTAGTTTAGCAAAATATTGATACGATCTTGCAACTTCTACGACGAACCAGCGAATCTACGGACATCGTCTCCGAATTAAAGGCAAATTTCTACAAAAGCAGGCGAGACTCTACAAGATTAGCTTCAGTCTACAGTGAATCCCTACAAAATACAGCCTACAATGCAAATAGTCTACAAGTCTACGAAACAACTCTATAATCTTCACGTAACTTCAAGCAGCAACAAGAAGAATATAAAACAAAGCAAGTAAAGAAGAGGAAACACCGAAGCAACAAGCACACAAGCCCCCACCACTCTCTCCCGCCTATGCTGACCCAGAGGTCAAGACACGCAGCAAAACACCAAGTCCATATTCACAACTCGTCTTACTCACCCGTCTTCACTCAAGTTACTCATCGCTACTCATTCACTCACCACAGCTACCAGTGTGGGAAGCCGACGTCACCATGTGCTGAGCTGACATCACAACGCGAGTCTGCCATGCCAAGCAACGTGTGACTGACACCAGGCACTTCTCACCCACTACTCATTACTCATTATTCACATAGCTCCTACTCATTCTCATTTATTTTCACAGTTAAGTTGGAAATTCGACGTTCTATGCTGAGGTTTGCCTGGGACAGCCGTTAACCACCATGGAATTTCCTGAGTAATATCGTCCATCAACACACCACTAGAATTATCAAGAAATCTTCAATCAAACCTGTATTTTTCTTCCAAGATCGACTTTTGTATCGACACACCTCTACGATCTGTATCAAGTGGGTAAAATTATACTTGCTCATTTCTTCTCAGTGCTAAAATTAGCTATATTCAACTTATTTACTCATCTATTTTGCTAGGACATAAATAAACAAGAGGCGTATTTCATAACACCATATCTTAATGACAGGAATATTTTCGCCACCACCCACGTTAATACCAGATGACACACAAATTGCCACAACATCTGACTCACAATTAAGAGGCAGCCCACCCCTAGTACAAACCTCACCACACACTAAAGATAAAGAAACAAATACGGGAGTTTCAGATGATGAGTGGGAAACCCCCTCTGACATAGAGAGTGTGGACTTTGCCGCTGCCTTGCACACGTATGCCAATATACTTAACAGGGTTCGCCGGTCCGGTCATACATATTCCACCATTCCCTCACACAACGATAAACACATACAAGTTGAATTAACAGGGCAATCATTAAAAATGGATCAAGAAACAAATACCGCTGATCTAACAACCACACCTCACGTGTTTGTGTATCACGAGGATAAAACTGCCCCAAAATTCTCTGGCACAGACAAAGATCACATTGATGTCATTTCATTAGTCAGTCAGTGCGAACAAATGTTCATCAAGCGCCACATACTAGATGAACAAGAGAAAATTGCTATTTTTTCATCTGGCATAAGCCAGGAAAGATGTCCAGCAAGCAGTTTATTGCGCTCAGATAAGCTCAATCGTGCTAGGACATATGATGAATTTAAAACTGAATTTCTGAAGAAATTTTCTGGAGGTATGAACTTCTTGCCAGGTATAATTCCAGAATTACATAAAATTGTAGATCTTATAAGGGAGCACACTACAAACCATGTGCTCAGTGAAATAACTGCTGATGTCTCCACAATCAAGAGAACTTTGTTAGCTACTCTGGAGAATTCTAATTGGATAACAGATGATGGAAAGATGTCCCCAGATCTCGTCGTGGACATCATTGGTTATATAGCTGCCTTGTGTAAATTACCTGATAGGACCCTTAAGATCGCCAAGACGATCGCGTACACCCCAGGAATGTGCTTGCTAGACTTAATGAACGAGGTAGAGATGCAGTGCAGTAAAGCAGGTGTGGTCGACACACATGCACATTCTGGTAGAATCAGGGTACCTGAGACAGTATCAGCTGTGAAAACATCTACACCGACCCCAAACAGAGCACAAAATCGATCGCGACCAGAAATGAGGCAGCCCAAACAAACAAAGACGCCTAGAAATCGTTCCCAGACGCCTTCCTACAGGCAGTTTCATAAGTTTTCGCGCAGCCCGAGCAGGTCTCACGCCATAAACAACACTTCTTATGGGAAATCACCTCGTAGGTCACAGTCAAGGGATAGGTCCATTCTATGTCATTATTGCGCAAAACCAGGACACACAAGGTATGAATGCTTTATCAAGGCAAAAGAGGACAAACAAAAGACACAAGGATTTGGTCCTTACTGTAGGCATCATAGATACCAAGGGCACTGGACTAGTGATTGCAAAAGAGTAGAAAAAATTGTGTCTATGTTCAAATCGGGGGAAGACCAAGTCATGACAAAAAACGAACAAACGTAAAGAAGAACAAGGCTAAACTTCACATAGGAGGCATGTTGGGATATGAGTGTATCTTGATACCAGCTGTATGTGAGGATCAAAACGTTTCCTTATTTTTAGATACAGGCTCTCCAGTGAACTTAATAACACATGAAGAACTAAATAGAATTCTTAAAAATAAAAAGAAAGTAACTTTTCTGGATGAAGCTGATTTAGATTTATACACAGTAGATGGACAAGAGATTACAGTGAAAGGTATGATAAGAATAAATCTCAGTTTCACAGAAACTACAAGACCATTCTCTGCATTTTTTTATATCGTTGAAAACTTAGCAATTAAAGCTCATATGATACTGGGCTTAAGATCCATGAGAACTGAGAACATAACTATACTCCCACAAATGAATGGAATAGACTTTGATAATGAATTCATAGAGGAAATAACTTCAGAGCCCTCACCGATTGGTAGAAGAGAGCCAAAAAGAATTGGTAATATTAAAGGCTTAAACAAACATACACAAACAGATGAGTGTATAGATCCACTCGCACCACCAACCCCATCCTCCAGAATTAGTGACCCAGATAACAGTACTGATTTATCAATTTTTCCAGCCCATCTCACTAATGATTTAGTTATACCACCTAATTCATACATGAAGGTTACCATAAAGAGCAAATTACGGAATAGTACTGTTCTTGTCTTAGAAGAATTATGTAAAGTAAAGGGATTGTCAGTAGAAAACGCATTATGTCATACGAACGACGAAGGGCAAACTCAGATATTCATAATTAATCACATGAATGGGGAAGTTCAGTTGAAAAAGGGAACTTGCATAGTTAATATTGAAAAATGTTCCGCCCCTGTGAAGGAAATAGTTATAGCTGGAGTAACAAGTGAGATAAAATCTACGGATAGAGAAAGAATAAAAGAGAATTTAATTCACTCAGGTGAATGTGACGAAGAAAATGATTTGTTAACCCTGCTGGAAAAACACAGGGACACGGTAGCATTGCCCGGAGAACAATTAGGGTGTACTAACTTGATTAATCACATGATTAATGTGCACCCAGAAACACCACCAATTTTCGTACCAGCTTACCGCATACCACACTCCCAACGTACACTTGCAAATCAGTATGTCGATGAAATTTTAAAACTTGGAATTATTGAGCCTTCAGTTTCCCCGTGGAACGCCCCCCTATTCTTCGTGCCCAAACGAAATGGAGAAATGCGTGCGGTAGTAGATTACAGCAAACTAAATAATCACACAATCCCAGACAGATTTCCCATGCCATTGCTAAGCGATGTTCTACAGAATATTGGTCCTGAGAATAATATATTCTCGACCATCGATCTCCTAAACGGCTACCGTCAGATTCCGGAATCTCAGGAGTCACGTAAATACACTGCCTTTTCAACAAACAGAGGCCATTATCAATATACGAGAATGCCAATGGGACTGAGGACAGCCCCAGGCACATTCCAGTGTCTTATGAATTACGTATTGTCCGGAATTTTAGGACAAGGAATATTTGTTTATCTTGACGATATTATTATCGCAACGAAGAATATTAAGGATCATCTCGGGAAATTAGACTTACTCCTACAAAAGCTTAGTGATGCTGGATTAAAAATTAAACTTTCTAAATGCAAATTTTGCTCTAAAGAAATAAATTTCTTAGGCCACAAATTAAGTTCTGATGGTATTCACACCACTGATGACAAAATACAGGCAGTGAGAGATTTTCTTGAACCCACTACGACTGATGAAGTTAGACAATTTTTAGGGGTGGCTGGGTACTATAGGTCATTCGTACCACAGTTCTCTCATATAGCCTTCCCTCTGTTCCAACTACTCAAAAAAGATGCTGTATTCCAATGGGAAGAAGAACAAAAAAGGGCATTTAACAATCTAAAAATTAAACTAACAAATGCACCTTGTTTAGCATATCCGGATTACACAAAATCATTTCTTATTTGTACAGACGCATCAGTTAAAGGATTAGGGGCTGTACTGATGCAGGAAGATAAAAGAGGAAAGAATCAACCGATTGCATTTGCCAGCAGACAAACAAGAGGTGCGGAGAAAAATTATTGCACTACAGACTTAGAGGCACTTGCAGTGGTTTTTGCATTACAAAAGTTTCGAGATTTGGTATATGGTTACGAAATCCACTTATTCACCGACCATAAACCACTGGTGGGTATGTTTAAAGAAAAACTCCTTTCTGGGAGGAGAGCAAGATGGAAATATACAGTTGAAAACTACAATGTACAAATTCATTATATACAAGGTAAAATGAACATAGTAGCTGACGCATTATCTAGGAACCCGAACACAATTCAGGTAGCGGCGTTAGATCTCAAAGGAAATATCCCAAACCACGAGGATATCGCAAAGGCACAAAGACTTGACCCAATATGGTCTAAAGTAATATACAAGTTAGAAAGTGGAGATGACATACAATTACCCAAACTTCATGTCCCACTTGAACAATTCACAATGGTCAATAATACATTATACAAAATTAACTCTAAACAACCAAAACGACAAAGAAATACTAACCAGTTGGTAGTACCTAATGACATGATACCCCAAGTATTACGATTGATACACGACAGCCCACATGCGGGACATCCTGGAAAGGATAAGACATTCAACCAAGCCCAGCTATTATATTACTGGCCTTCATTACGAAAAGATATAAACAATCATATAGACAGATGCGAATCATGTGCGAAACACAAAGGATAACCAATCACACCTGCACCGATGGGTAATTACCCTGTACCACATCAACCATGGGACGTTGTCGCTGTTGATTTACTCAAGATGCCATTATCGTACAATAATAACCTATACTTATTCGTAGCAACGGATCATTTTTCCCGTTATGTCATTTTAGCTCCAATTAAAGATAAGACAGCAGAGACAGTAGCAAAGGCAATAACAGATAATGTAATATGTCGCTTTACTACCCCAAAGGTATTAATAAGTGATAATGGAGGAGAATTTAATTCTGAGATCTTACAAGAAATATGTAAACAATACAACATCAAAAAGGTTAACGTTTTGGCCTATCACCCAGCATCGAATGGGTTGGTAGAGAGACCAAATAAAAAGGTATTAGATGTGCTAAGACACATTCTCAGTGAAAATTATGCAAGCTGGGATGATTGGATTCCCAGAGTAGAGGCCTCAATTAATGGGTCTATAAATACTCGTAAATCCATCGGTGACACACCACATTTCATTATATTTGGCACAGATAAAAAATTACCATATGAGCTCCTAGAAGGTGACAGCATGCCTATATACAATTACGATGATTACTCTAAACTCCGTTTACGTGAATTCCAGGACATTCACAAAAGAGTCAAAAAACAATTAACGATGTCCAAGGAAGAAATGACGGAGGCATTTAACAAGGAGGCAAAAGATTCACCTATCAGCTTAGGAGACATTGTTTACGGAATCATTCATACGAGAGACAATAAATTATCTCCAAAATTTGAGGGCCCATACAGAGTAATTAACATAAAAGCAAACAAAGTTTTAATTAAGTCACTTTCAAGTGGCGAGGAGAAAAGTTCATATTGACCAACGAGTTTCAAGGGAATTATCACAATTATTCAGCCTCGGATACAACCGAACAGGTGAACGTACCTCAAGAAACCAAGCAAGAACACAACAATGATTACAAAAAGAAATTAAGGTCATATACCAAACAATCGAGCATAGGTGCAACTATTCCAATAAAATCTACAGTACATTATTTACGAGAATTAAAATATCGATTTAAACTCCTTCTATAAATGAAATAACAATCAACCGTAACGCACATCATCACTATCATCGACCACAGCATTATAGGAAATTAATAGATTTTTTTTTTTTTGGTAGGTTACGATGAAGGGACTTATGCTATGGATTCTCCTCTACATAGTAAGAGGATATGCGCACCTAGACCCCAAACATATAGTACGACAAGGATGCCTCATAGCTCCAACGGCCACGACTACAATCGTTAAGGACGTCATGAGTACTGAAATAAGTCTAGATTACTTGTATGACTTACCTACTTATCTAGAAAGACTTGCGACGCTGATGCGAACTCTGGACTTCATGATAGGAAATTATGTTTCACAAGCACATAACACCAAGGAAGTGAATGAAATGGTGAAGTTAGCGAAATGGAAACTAGAACAGGCGAAGTCAACTATGCTCGTCATGATCCAAGATCTCCCATCTTATGGAACGGAGGTACTGAGCGACAGGAACAACATCACACGTACTCGCCAAAAGCGCGGTTTGTTCGACCTGGGCGGCGCAGTTCTTGGGAACATCTTTGGATTGGCTACAGAGGATGACCTTAAAGAAATAAACAACAAATTTAATAAGATAGCTCAGTATTACGATCCATGGGGAGTATTTAACTGTATCTACCCTATGAAGACCCATGGAAAGCAATAAGAAAAGAGAAGGATCATGAACACTATGCAACTAGACAAACTACAGGGTAGATTGATAATGATTTGGTTGATTATTCATTTAATTTAACAAACTAAACATACAATAATTACAACCCTAAACCTAACTAAACCTAAGAAAAAAACAATATAAATACCTAAAGCCATTCACCATCAGAAGATTAATGAACTAATGCAAGGAGAAAACTGATACTCATGGTTTACAGCAAAAGAAGGCGTTGAAGATGGGTTCCCTATAACACAGGCTTCCAGGTAAAGGTCAGGAGTGGTTCACTAAGATATTCCCAGGGCAGAGGATGAGTGTGAACTGAACTTGCGCGGGAAACCAGATAATCAGGCAACCTCGCTTCACACAGAAAAAGGGAGGGAAAGTCAGGTGACATGTTGGGAAACTAGTAGTATCAAATCCAGTCAACAGATGGAGCGCTGGTAGCGTGAGGTGGACGAGTGCTTGACTTCAGTCAAAAGATGGGAGTTCACGAGGGATGAGGCGGAGGAGTAATAATTATAGCCGTAACACCTCCCCCACAAAGACCTACGCAGTGGAAGCACGAAGGAGGTAGATTACTCTGTAGCCTCGATGGGATGTCTCGACAGGGTATCCGCGAGAATGTTGTCAACACCCCTTATATGCTGAACTTGAAGATTAAATGGCTGAACAAGCAGGGCCCATCGTAGAATCCGTTGATTGGAATTCTTCATAGTCTGGAGAAATACAAGAGGATTGTGGTCCGTAAAGACAGTAGTAGGATGAGGATGGTGGCGAAGATAGCACTCGAACTTCTTGATTGCTAGCACGAGAGCTAGAGCCTCTTTCTCAAGTGTGGAGTAGCCCCGTTGATGTCCTTTCAGCTTCGACGAATAGTAGGCAATAGGATGGAGAACACCACTCACTGGGTTGGTTTGCAGCAAAACAGCACCAACCCCAACTCCACTAGCATCGATATGAAGATGGAAAGGTTGCGAGTGGTCAGGAGTTCTGAGGACAGGTCTGCTGGCAAGAAAAGTTTTCAGACGTTGAAAGGCAGTCTCGCAGGCAGAGGTCCACTTGATGGGGTTTCGAAGTGCGGTGAGATCAGTCAGTGGAGCTGCAACACTGGAGAAGTTCTTACAAAAACGACGATAGAAACCGGCCATCCCCAAAAACCTCATGACTTCCTTTCTGGTGGTTGGAGTTGGGAACGCTAGAACTGCTTCCACATTGGCCTCCTTCGGTAGAACTTGCCCCTGTCCCACAACATGTCCAAGATATGTTACTGTAGAGTCTCCAAAAGTAGATTTAGCTAAGTTGATGGTAAATCCTACTTCTTTTAGTTTGTTGAAGAGGGCATGGAGACGTGTCAGGTGTTCGTCCCACTGGTCAGCCATCACCACAAGGTCATCCAGATAAGCTGAAGTCCCAACCAAATCCTGTGTGATGAAGTTGATGATCCTCTGGAATGTGGCCGGAGCATTAGATAACCCAAATGGCATTACAGTGTACTGATATAACCCAAATGGGGTTATGAAAGCAGATATTAGTTTAGCTCTGTCTGTCATACCTATCTGGTAATAGCCTTTTTGGAGATCTATTGTGCTAATAAATTCGGAGTTTCCTATGCAATCTATTAAGTCCTCTATGAGTGGTAGGGGATAAGAGTCAGAGACAGTGACCTTATTGACTTTACGATAGTCTGTACAGAACCTATGGCTTCCATCGGGTTTTGGAACTAAAAGGCATGGGGAAGCCCAAGGAGAAAAACTTGGTTCTGCAAGGTGATTAGCAGTTAAGAATTCAACTTCCTTTTTCATTACTTTCATTTTTAAAGGATTAAGACGATATGCTGGCTGTTTAATTGGACTAGTAGCATCGCTAACCAACCGTATGTCATGTTTTAAGAGACCACAAAACCCTGGTAAATCAGCAGTAACTTCAGGATAAGACTTCAATAACAATTCTAGGTCATCCTTTTGTATGTTGGTCAAACTTGATAGGTAATCACATAGAGATTCCATGATCATGCTGTTAGGTAGGTTACCGGACGGTTGGGGTAGGTCCAATTCTGGGTTTGTCAAGTCTGAAGTCTCTGGCTCTGGCTCTGGCTCCGTTCCCACAAACAGTACAGGGTTCATCTCATTTCTCTCTGCATAGTGCTCCTCTGGGCATCTAGTAAAATAAGGTTTCATTAAATTCACATGAACAAGTTGAGAGTCTTTACGTCTATCTGGGGTGTGTACTACATAATTCAACTTTGATAGTTTTTTGGCAACTACATATGGGCCAGTGAATTTACTCCTGAGGGGACTACCTGGAATGGGAAGAAAGAGCAAGACCTTGTCTCCTGGGGAGTAACTGTGTGCAACAGACGATGGATGTTGAAGTCTTTCCATTTTACACTGAGCCTTTAATAAGGTATCCTTAGCAATCGTTCTGACTTCTGATAATCTAGATCTTAAATTATCAATATAGTGAGATACAGATGGACTTTCTTGAGTAGTGCTGTTAAACCACTGATCTTTCAGAAGCTTCAAGGGACCCCTTATTTGTCGTCCATATAATACCTCAAATGGAGAATATCCTAAAGACTCCTGAGGACACTCCCTTATAGCAAAAAGAAGAAAGTCTATGCCTTCAACTGCAGCATGTCTCAGGGTAGCAAGTGATGGATCAGCCTTCTGAGCTTTAATTAGGTTTTCTTTTGAGATAGTCTGATCCAGCAGATATTCCTTGGGAGCAGGTGGTGGTAATGGATTGATTTTGTTCTTTTTAGCCTTCTGTGACCTAGTTACAACACAGGAGGGAAATAAGTGGGGAGCAACAGTATCTAGAATCTCAGTTGGGCTCTCAGTTAAAGGGTTTTCAACCACTGAAACCATAGGCACAATGAGTTCTCCTGCCAAATCATTTCCCAATAGCAGATGAGATCCCTTGACTGGCAAAGGGTCTTCTCTGACAGCTACTTTAACATTTCCAGATAAAAGGTCACACTGGAGATAAACTTCAGCTAAGGGATAGGAGGGATTAGATGAAAGGTCAGACAAAATCACCTTCTCCCCAGTGAAGGCACTAGATACACAAGGAATAGCATTTCTGACCAAAATTGATTGAGATGCTCCAGTATCTCTCAAGATAGTAATGGGATATGACTCATCATCTTTATTCAGTGAGACTGTACCCTGAAACATAAAAGGAAGGAAGGAATTCTGATGAGGCTTATTTGAATCATAAGTCACTACTGGCTTTTCAATTTCATGAGGAGATTTTTCTTTGGGGTTAAACATGTTTTTTGAAGTTTTACAATTAGGGTGTTTGCAGGACTGGATAGAATGACCTGGCTTTTTGCAATAACTACAGGATATATTGGAGATATTTTGAGTCCAAGGCATCAAGTGTGAAGAGCTCTGCTTACCACCCACCATACCGGAGCTTACACCAGAGGAGTACTTAACACCTGAGATGGAACCACTCCTGTTATTTAGAGATCCCATCAATAAATCATAGGCGTCAGCCAACTCCGCTGCTTTCATGAGATCCTTCTGTCCTTGCTCCTCCACATGCTTCAGGATGGTGAATGGCAACTTACTCTTCCACTCTTCCAAAACCATGAGATTAACCAGGTCTGAAAATGTTGAGGTGTTAGTTGTTTCAAGCCATTTCTTAAACTGTCTTAATTTATCATTTGCAAACTCCACATAAGTATGAGAAATTGATTTTACATGTTTTCTGAACTTCTGTCGATATCCATCAGGAGAAATTGAATATGCACGAAGAATACTAGTCTTTAAACCATTATAATCATTTTTATCATCAAAACTATTATAAACTCTCTGAGCTTTTCCGATCAGCTTTGGGACCAAGACTGATATCCAGTGTTGTTCAGGCCACTCATTTTTCTTGGCAATGTGCTCAAATGTGTTTAAAAATCCATCCACATCATTCTCATCAAACTGAGGCAATAAAGCAGCTTCCTTGTGTGGTTTAAACGCAGTTAATTTCTCTCTCAATTCAATTTCCTTTTCCCTAAGGTTTGAATTTGCATTTGCTTCAAGCTCTCTTATTTGTAATTCTTTCATTTTTACTCTCTCTTCTTGAGCTAATTGTTCTGTTCTCATTCTCTCTTCTTGAGCTAATTGTTCTGTTCTCATTCTTTCTTCTTGAGCTAATTGTTCTGTTCTCATTATCTTTTCTTGAGCTAATTGTTCTATCTTAAGCTGATATTCTAATCTTAATCTTTCCATCTCCACTGGGTCACTGTGTCCTTGTTTAGTATGAGTTGAATAAGGATTATCAACCCTAGTAGGAAAGGAATAACTCATAGGAGTCAAAACATCAATAGCCTCTGTCCCCAGGACTTCCCTTTGAACTAAAGACTCTATAATTGTGTTTTTTAAGACCTCTTTTGTCATACGAGATTCAATTTCTATTTGGAAGTAGGTAGCAATGCTTTTCCACTCATCTTTCTTTAAGTCTTTTAATTGCTCATGGCTAGGATTTTCAACAAATTTTTGAAGGTCAAACATGATTAAAATGTATGAGAAAATTATGGTAAGTTATATTTTAGACACAGATTACAGGAAGAAAACTCTTTGAAGTCCTGGAAACTTCCAGAGCCTTGACCAAAATATTAACTTACGAAAGTCGTTGTCTATGATTAAGAGCAGAGGATGACGGCTTTTAGCATGATCCGGATTACCCCTGATTATAGGATAAGACAAAACAACTTTGATTCTTGAATAATCTGGGACTTGGAAGAGTGAGTGTATCAAACTAGCCACTTGCCCTATCGCAACTAGCAGATGTAGACCTCACTGGAGCGTGGGATACGGCATTATAAACGATCCGGATATATTCCCCACATTTGATAGAACTTATAACGACCCTGTATTTCGTTAAAAATGAAAGATAAGTTCTATGAAGACTCCTGAACCTATAAACCTATGTGCTGACAAGTTCACACAAATACCAAAATGTTTATTGCATCAAGGATTTTAAATCGAATGGAAACAAGTTTCACACTAATACCAAAATGCTAAATACATCAAGGAAAATTTAAAATCTATGGGAACAAGCAACAGCAACCCTCAAAACACCATTACTGTAAATGTCTGTCTAGCTGAAATAGGTCCTGTCACGGTCGCCATTTATTACGATCCATGGGGAGTATTTAACTGTATCTACCCTATGAAGACCCATGGAAAGCAATAAGAAAAGAGAAGGATCATGAACACTATGCAACTAGACAAACTACAGGGTAGATTGATAATGATTTGGTTGATTATTCTTTTAATTTAACAAACTAAACATACAATAATTACAACCCTAAACCTAACTAAACCTAAGAAAAAAACAATATAAATACCTAAAGCCATTCACCATCAGAAGATTAATGAACTAATGCAAGGAGAAAACTGATACTCATGGTTTACAGCAAAAGAAGGCGTTGAAGATGGGTTCCCTATAACATAGGCTTCCAGGTAAAGGTCAGGAGTGGTTCACTAAGATATTCCCAGGGCAGAGGATGAGTGTGAACTGAACTTGCGCGGGAAACCAGATAATCAGGCAACCTCGCTTCACACAGAAAAAGGGAGGGAAAGTCAGGTGACATGTTGGGAAACTAGTAGTATCAAATCCAGTCAACAGATGGAGCGCTGGTAGCGTGAGGTGGACGAGTGCTTGACTTCAGTCAAAAGATGGGAGTTCACGAGGGATGAGGCGGAGGAGTAATAATTATAGCCGTAACATCAGGTACTAACATACCAGGATAAATTCATCACAGGACAGAACTCAGCAATGAAGACAATTGTGAAAAATCTGAAACAAGCAGAAAACGTAGCTCTCGAGAGTGTAGATAAAATAAATGAATTAGAGGGAAACGTTACTCTTTTCCAGCACTTCTCCATCATCACAGAACATATTGACACGATTCTACTACAATTAGAGAACACTAGAGATCGTTTCAGGGCACTTATGCAAGGAATTTCGAATGCTGGTGATGGCAAGATCATTAATGATTTACTCCCA
The DNA here is from genome assembly GCF_032717465.1 of Coenobita brevimanus. Classification (NCBI taxonomy): domain Eukaryota; kingdom Metazoa; phylum Arthropoda; class Malacostraca; order Decapoda; family Coenobitidae; genus Coenobita; species Coenobita brevimanus. The sequence goes on from NC_136971.1 coordinate 24,413,474, forward strand.
GTTCATGAGCTACGTCAGATAGTTAGTCAAGGCATACATAAACATAAATTGAAGCCGTTGTTCCGCAGTAGGGAATTTATGCAATATTACCCGTATTTAGAAGCAACACTAACACCAACATCAGTGGTAGTTAATGTACCATTCATCACTGAAGACCTGTTCACGGTATACCAAATACACCCCTTCCCCTATAAAAATAACAACACTTTGGTCATCATCAACATCAACACAGACACCGAACTCATCATGGTCTCCAAGAGACGGGACACTGTCGCTTTCGCAAGTGAGTCAACGATTGAACGAAAGTGCAGCACATCCTTACATGCTGTTCATCTTTGTCCTGCGTACATTTTCACGTTTCAGCCTACTGATACAGTCCCTTGTGAAATGGCTATCATCAGAAATGACAATATTCATCATAAATGCAACTTCACTTTTGCTCCAGATAAACTTGTACACCATCAACGCATTGGACACTCACAGTTTTTTTATTTCCCTCATAACACATCAGTTTACATAGTCTGTCCAGATATACCACCATCTCATACATCAGCCTCAGGATTATACATAGCACCAGACTACTGTGCGGTATTTACACCAGCCATGTCTACTTTATCCACCATCAATCACTGCGCCATTCTCAATCATACACACAAACATTTCCACCCACTGCCTGATATGAACTTAAACATGAGCACAAGTATTAAGCTGACTTCACCTAAGTTTGAAACTATGTAGCTGATCAATGAAACAATGGAGCCCTGGGAAGATTTGAGTTTGAGTATGTTCAACCCATATTATGTGTATAGCCCAGCACCTACTGTCTTTATAATCGTCTGCATTGTAGTTGCAGTACTGCTGTTCGCAATGCACAGAATGCATGCAAGAATTGCTAATTTGGAGTCATTATTTAGTGGGGGGAGAGTTAACATCACAGTTAACCACCCTGAATGAAGTGTATATATTTTGTATATAGTATTAATTATATATATATATATATATATATATATATATATATATATATATATATATATATATATATATATATATATATATATATATATATATATATATATATATATATATATATATATAAATACAAAGAAAAATGACCCATATATGGCAGACCAGTACCATTATCTTTAAATGAAATATTAATAACTCATACCATAATCTTAATTTTAAACTATTTTTTATTCTTGCATGTATGCATTTCACTATAATAACCCAAGTACATACTGTATTACAGTTAAATAATTTACTTTAATGCATTTATTCAAATATGTATACAACTTGTTTAAAATGTAATATTAATAATCACTATTTACTATGAATAATATATGTATACAATATTCATACAATTATGTTACTTTTACAATATTATGTATTTCACTTAATTAGCTTATAAGTTCATTATAATGTGTATATAGTATGTATTAATATATTAGGACTATTAACTGTCGATGGTACGCCATTTTCGCGCGGCCGAGCAGATGTCAGGACTACATATTATAATTACAAATCATAATAGATAGATAGATAAATAGATAGATAGACAGCCCTCTGCGAGCCTGGGAAAAGGAAATGAGTTTGCAAGTTACACTGAGGAAAGCTGACGACAGCGGCCAGTAAGGAGATGATGCAGTTAGCTGTCAGCAGTCCTCTCGTGAACAAAGACCTAGTAACCATATACACACATATACACACATACTCACACACAGGCTTCTTAAACTTTCCATCCACGAGGAACACACGTGATACGTCTCCTGTTTCACCAGAATTTAGGAAAGAGAGCTTAGAAGGAGACAGGCCTTAGAAGAGACAGGTCACAGGGAGAAGGGCTTGGCAATTTGAGAGAGAGAGACAGAGAGATAGATAGCGGGACGGGACTCTATACTTACGCTCTGTGTGAGAGACTTGTTAATATTTCCAAGACAAATAAAAATAGTCCCATACTATTCTTTACCTCTCCTGTCACTACATGACAAATGGGAAGCTACTCCAAGATATAAAAACCGCTCGTCCACAAATCTAAAATATATATATATATATATAACTCAACCACAAAGGAACCTACACAGTCTTTTATGACACAAAGTCATTTATGACACAAGGAGTAAACTTACTGCTTTGAGAACAATATGTCAAAAGAGGTCAGAACGAAAGCCGAATGAAACTTTGTATCCAACTTTGACCAAAAACTGCGGAATGGCTGAGGATCAGGCAAGAATAATGGATTAGAATTTTAGAACAATCCGTCAAAGGTCAAGATGACAGGGATAGGTCAAAAGCCAAGGTCACAGGGCAAGGCCAACTGAAAGTTGGTGGAAGGGTTAAGGGTGAGACAAAAAGGGATGTATTCAAAATCAAGAACACTCAGTCACAGGTCAAGGTCATTTGGCAATGTCAAAGGTTAACCCATGTGGCTGTGTGTGAATAACTTACTAAGCCAGGTTTCGTCTGATCTGGATCAAACTTAGTGTTTGGATTGAGACGATTACACAAGAGGTTGATATATTGTTTTTTGAGTACAGTGGCTAAAACATCACTGTAACATGGCTAGGGCAACTTAACTAATCTTTTTCCCAATGTAGAATAAACTTTGTGGCAAGGTTATCATTAAAACATAAAGTGATTCGATTTTGAGAAAAATCAGTCAGGGGTTGAGGTCAGAGGGACAGACCAAACATGGTGATTTTGGCAATGTCAGTTCAAATAGTGCTGATGTTATTTTAACCAAAGTTTGTGCAATGGTTAAGTGTTAGGCAAGACTGAAGTAATTTGATTTTGAAAATAATCCATTGAAGGTCAAGATCACACAACAAAGCCAAATACTCGTATTCGCTCATATATGAACTGGTTGGCGCAGGTGTTGCACTATGTAAGTATTTCCTCTTCTTTTACTTACGATATATTTATAAAGATGGTCAGTTAAGGCAAAATGTAACATATCCACAGCAAAATACTTTTCCTAACTTGTAGCCTATAAAATAATCTGTGAAGAACAAGCAGTTCATCGAATAATAAAAATTTCATTTTTCTATATTTCACTTTACCTTGTTTCCTTATCATATTTGTCACACTGAATCTAGAATTTTTATTGTTATAACCTCGAAAGTTAAATCACAATTTCTTTTTACATCTTACTGCATCAAAGGTTCTCTAAGAAATATCAATGATTTCACTCGTCAATGTTTATATTTGAAAATAACTTTAAGAGAGTATTCTGTAAACTAGAAAATAAATATTTTATTACACTTAACACGGAATTATAGAATTTACAATAATTTTATATATGGCATCTGTTTCATCAGAGTTAAACTTAAAAGCGTAGCTTTTATGTGACCATCTGAACAGTGTTTCGCATTGTGATCTTTGTGATCTTCACAACCCAAGCATCAGAAGCAGTCACCCATCATGTACTTCTTTATATTTCCCGTGATATTTTTTGGAGAAAATTTTCCCCCATTGAGACATCCTGCGTGTGAGTGGTTAATGCCTTTCTCTGGGATATAATTGTCATAAGTTAGAAGCAAAGGATTTGACAGCAAAATGATGGTTTAAAATGACTTAAAAACCAAGTACTAGCGATTTTGTTGGTTAATGGTCCCATATCAATGCCATCAGATTAAATAAAAGACTATAGCGTTTGACATAACAGACAGTTATATTGTAATTAAAATGCTTATAATTTGTGTAAATGGGATGAAATAATGATTATAATATATGTTGGTAAAAATTTATGCAATAAAATTCCCAAGTTCGCATCTGTGGACATGGAACTTTCCAGTTGGAAAACGGAAAGAGGTTCAATAATCTTAATACTAATGTTCATAGTAGTTTTTGTATAAAACTAAACTTAGCTCTTGAAACTATATGTCATTAATTTCATGAAGTAGTGAACCATACTTTTAAATCGGTAAATGATAAAGAGTAGGGGCTGCCATCATAATCTCTATTGTCCACATTCCCTGTGTGGAATGCCATTGAAAAGAAAAATAAACATGTACGTAGTTCTGCAAAGCAATTCGTGGTACCCACAAACCACGCCTGGTCGTTAGTTGCCATCTACAGACCAGCTTCATTAACACCACAATGTTCTAGAGCTGAGTCATTTCTATACATATTGACCAGTAAATTCGATTGAATGATATGGAATTGAGAAAAGCGAAAAGTACTAGGCTCAACCTCTGAAAAGTTGTTACACCTCTTCTCCATGGCTAGAATCTATCTACCTAGCTATATACCTAGGCTGCTTCCCCCAAGGAAAGGGAGGTAGCCGAGACAGGACGACACACTCCCCATTTACTCATCCATTCAAACACATTCATTCGCATCTTAGCCCCAAAGGGGAGAACGGACAGATCCTCACCGCACCACACCGCACAAGGGTCAACTGAGCAATGCAATCAGTGACATCCGCAGCAGGGCCTGACAGCAGAGCTGGTTTACCCGTGCCACATCATAACAGACTCATCCCCTTACCCGCACCTGGCCTGAAATAGCTGATAAGACCAAATGCGGGAGAATATCCCCTCAGGGCTGCGTCATCACTTATTCATTCACAGTTTCTCTCCATTTATTTCTGTCACGCACAGCCACTCTTCCTTGCTCAACAGACATCCCTCTCGCATCCAGCGCTCTCTTCACACTGTCCAGCCATCCTATTCGTGGTCTTCCTCTCAGCCTTACACCTCTCACATCAGATCTAGTTATCTTTTTCACCAATCGCTCATTATCCATTCTCTCCATATGCCCAAACCATCGCAACACCCTCTGCTCAACTCTACCAGCCATCTCCCGAACAACTCCAGTTCTCCTTCGCACTTCATCATTCCGCACTCGATCCATACGCGTCACTTCACACATACTCCTCAGACACCTCATCTCCATTACATTCAAACTTATCTTCTCTGCTACACTCATATTCCATGTTTCAGCCCCATATAATGCAGTCGGTACCACAACACCCTCATACAGCCTTCTCTTTACATCCATTCTAAGCGAACGACATCTAAACACTTTTTTTCATTCCTCCCAGCACCTTTCCTACTTCATTTATTCTAAACTTTACTTCTGCATCTATTCTTCCATCCACAGCAACATGTGACCCTAGATATTTAAAACACACTACCTCCTCAAGCAACTCGCCATTCAAAACTATATTCATCCCCTTACCATCTACCTTAGTAAAATAGTTAATCGAATTCATTACTTACATCTCCGAGATTTCAGCGTCATTATCATTTTCGTCGCCTTGATTCCTAGTAGTACTCCGCAAGAGGTCATATTCATATAAGAACTGCCTCCAGACTTCCTTGTCCTCACATTATTCTCACTCTGTGAAACATTCCACTTTCTCTCACCAACCCATCCACCTCCATCGCATCACCGTTGTACTGTTTCAACCTTTTTTTTTTTTTTTTTCACTGAACATGTGAGTGCATACACCATAACTTCAAAGACATTCCGGAAACAAGTCTTCCATAAGTCTCTGTTAAACCCTATACCTACACATAATTTTTACTTATACTGATTTCTTTTAGGAGGTCCAATAACTATGGAGCAAAATGCATTGAGCAAAATGTACACAATTTATTCCTCCTATCACTTTCTCCACCAATTACAGAGGTGCCTGTATTCGCCTAACTACTTGGCCAACAGATGTGACTCAACTAAGTTTTACTTGAGATAGGTTAAGGAATAATCAAGTGTGTGTGGTTGAAATCATCACACTCAGTGATTAAAGTGCAGACAGTCCGGCTCATTGATGTTAAGTGAGAACTCCAGGGACTAACTCGTTTCTTCAGTGCCATTTTCTGTTTCATAATCTAGCCGTCCGACAACCACATGAAGCAAAATACATAGTGTAACCATTTCCCAGTCCACTTAGAAATTCGAATATCTGGAAGTCTCCAGACACATTCCAGTTGTGTCGTGCATAGTCGATACTGCCTAGGAAATATTCCAGCATTACATACTCTCCTTCCATTTTTTTATCTTTATCATCACTTAATGTTCCTACAGCTAAAGGAATGTGAATAAGCTTAAATGTTGCAAATTATATATATATATATATATATATATATATATATATATATATATATATATATATATATATATATATATATATATATATATATATATATATATATATATATATATATATATATATATATATATATATATATATATATATATATATATATATATATATATATATAGTGTATAAACTGAGTGAAGTTTTCTCTTTGAAGGTTGGGTTAAAACAGGTATATGTAATATCTCCATGGTTGTTCAATCTGTACATGGATGGGGTAATAAAAAAGAAACAAGGAAGGGTAGTGGATGCTGGAGTGGCCCTAGTGAGAGGGGGCAGTGTTTGGAAACTCCCTGTACTGTTGTTTCCAAATGATACTGTGTTGTTACGTGAAGACGAAGGGGAGCTGCAAGGCTTGATGGGTGAGTTTGGGAGAGTGTGTAAGAAACGGAATCTAAAGGTGATTGTAGGGAAGAGTAAAGTGATGGTCTTTAAGAGAGGTGAAGTCAGTGAATGTACAGTGAGGTTGGATGGTGAGGAAATGGAAAATGTGAGTACATTTAAGTACTTGGTGAGTGTGATGAGTAAGGATGGAAGTTTGGAGGGTGAAGTGCTTGAAAGGGTACAACAAGGAAGAAAGGTTGCTGGTTCCTTGAAAGCAGTGATAAGAAACAGGAAAGCGAGCATGGAAGTGAAAAAGTTTCTACATGACAGTATTGTGATACCAACTCTAACATATGGAAGTGAAGCTTGGACGTTGTTTGAAGGACACAAGTCAAGAGTGAGAGCAGTGGAAATGAGTTATTAAAGAGGAGCCTGTGGAGTCACATGGAGAGACAGGCTGACAAATGAGAATATAAAGGAGCGTTGTGGTGTGGATGTGGATGTGATAGGAAGCGTTAGGAGGAATACACTGAGGTGGTTTGGCCATGTGGAGAGGATGGAGGGTGAGAGACTGACGAGGAGAGTGTATGTGTGTGAGGTGAAGGGGGGAGAGGGAGGGGGAGGCCGAGGATGAGATGGAGGGATAGAGTGGAGAGGTATATGAGAGAGGGGGCTGTGAGTTGGGAGCAGGGCAGTGAAATGGCCGGGGACAGGGCGACGTGGAGGCGATTTGTTTGTGGCCATCCGGTACGGGATTGAGGCGTCTGGCAATAGATAGATGGATAGATTGATATAAAATACCTCCCAGTATTTTCCGGAAACTTGACATTACCGAAAAACCGGCCATCATACACAAGTACATAAGAAACAGACTAAAAGGTAAATAGCAACATTGCTGTGCTCTATAATATGAAAAATACCCCCCTGGTTTAACCCTATAACACTAACCCTACATTTTAGTAACACATTCACTAACTCCGGGTGTCTCACACCCGAAATTGGAAAATTGACAAAAAATAAATAAATATAGCGCTTTAATAAAATAAATGCAGATGAATGAATTTGAAGCTTTGTACTCTGAGTTAACATTACAAAGGTTTCAAAATCATATCACTTTGCTATGGAAAATGAGTATTAAAAACAGTGACTAAAAGTAGGGAAATTTTAGCTAGTTTCATGAAATAATCACGCACAAAAAATAATTCTCCATATATCTTTAGAAAACCTCCCATGTCCTCCCAGGTCCTTTGGGCCATCACTGAAGGGGTTGCCATTTCCCTGCTGCTGTGGTAAAAACCCGATGTTTACTTTGCTGTTCGACCTTTGCACGCCCTCTGCGTCCTCTTTAACCTACACAAAACTTTGGAAAACATTGTTTCTTCATGACACGAAGATATGCGTGTAAAAGTCCTAGCACAGATATAACAAATCGTAATTTTTACATCAGAACTTAGCAAATCTCATAGACAATTAAGTTACTACACAAAAGTCCTACCATTTTTCATTCTTGTACCTATTTCTGGGCCTAATTTTCGGTCACTGCGTGGGCAAGGGAGAGTGGGTCATGTGCTTGAATTCACCTGAAACTTCCGAAGTATTAGCTCGAGGCGTGACACTCGGTAATGATTCCCTGTCAATACCTTCCCCCTTGAAAAGCAGAATGGGGTCATGGGGAATATGCGTACCTTGAGATTACCTACAGCATCAAAAATTTACCAAAACCTGTGGTGGATACTTTATAAATGGTTTCTTTCTTTCTTTCTTTCTTTTTTTTTGCTCCTTCGGTATAGCCCCGAGGCTTCTTCCGAGTCTAGGTGGACGTGGATTTAACTCACTAGGTTCATGACTTTGCCTCACTTAAATAAGATAGGCTCGTTTTAGTCTAAATGAAAGTACCAGTTGTGCGTCCATGGTTATGAACGAGTTAATGTTTTTTTATTTTCCTTCTTCCACTAACTCAGTATCAAGGCAAAGAGAATATAAGTTAGTTTTACCCTGGGGGGGGGGAGCAAAAACGTGTCTCAGTCTGCACATGACGTCACAGATAATCCAGACTGAGGGTCTCAGCCTGGTAGTCAGGCCAGTCACTCTATTAGATATGAGCTCCCCGGCCTATATGGGTTTCTTTTATTAGCATCCTGATCTGCATGCAGAGCAATGAAAAGGTTAATGCGATGTTTCTGAGATATTATAAAATACGTCTTCAAAAAGAAATATCTGATTTCAGAGAATATAGGAATGTCGTATACAGGGTCATACACAGATCCGACATCACAGGTGCCTGTAAGCTGGTTGATTATGATAAAAACAACTGAAAATATTGACAGAGATCACTGCTTGAGAGCACAGCAACACCAAACGCCTACCAAATGATCCAGAAATAGCCACTTACATTGGTATACCATCACATTCGTTTTCTATCACGCTCCCATTCTCTCTCTCTCTTTCTCTGATTCTCCTTAACGTCACAGCTTGTGCGTGAGCTGGGGCAGTTTTCTATTTACCTTGCTTAGTATTGGTTCACGGGTCGGTCACAGCTTGGAGCAGTTCGTTACTTCCTTGGCTCTGCTTACCCAACAGTATAGCTGGAAAACTGGATATAAGTTAGATTGTTGCATCTAGCATGCTAGGGTAAGATTCTATGAAAAAGTTATTAGCTTAAATGGCAGTCAGGTGGTCAGTAGCTATTAATATATTCCGTCTTCTCATCTTTAATTATTTTTTCACACAGTCCCGAGCCTCCTTCTTCTGTATGGACGTGGATTCTGCTGGTGTGTTTTATGATGTTGGCATTCTGTTCAAACTTCGGCACAGGCACAGTGCCCCTCTTGATTGCAGTAGAGTACTTCCCCACCAGAATCAGGGCACAGGTAGGTACTGCCCATCAGAAATGCATTTGGATTTTTCCACTCAGGAGGGATTGGTTTAATGTGGAAGAAGTAGCATACTCCGAGATGGTTTGGTCACGTTGAGGGATGGGGAATGAGACTTTCTACGAGGGTGTAAGTGAGGAGGAGGAGAGGGGAACGGGGGTCGACCTACATAAGGTGGAGGGATGAGGTGGAAAAATATGTGAATGAAGGATGCGAAACAAGATGACGTGGTCATTTAAAAAAAAATTTGTATTTATTTTTTTACCTATCTGTTTGTTCTTGTACCTGTCCGTCATTGTATCTACTCACTTGGTGTATTGTTCTCTACTTCTTTCACCTTTACGATTCTTCTTCTGTGTCTGTCCTCCTCTCTTTCCATTTCTCCGATCTTTCCGTTCAGTTTTTATTTCTCTTCTTCTCTTTTTCGATGGTTGTACAGTGAGTGACAAGCCTAATGGTTTCCTGTAAGACAGGAAACTATTTATAACACTGGGTGGTAACCATATAACCAACCCACACGAGTTCCCTAAGTGTCAGCAATGGGTTGGGGGAGGGTCAGTGTCCCTCCCGGTAAAACAACTAACTCAAGACAAACGGCCACCCTAGGCTTACGGGATTATGTCGTCTGGCTATAGGCAGATAGAGTGGATTTATTTTATTATTATTATTATTATTATTATTATTAATTATTATTATTATTATCATCATCATCACTGTCATGATTATCGTTATTATTATTATTATTATTATTATTATTATTATTAACCATCCTCTCCTGGATTAATAGAGAGACAATTGATACTAGATGTCTGTGGTCGGTTGTGGTGATCATCTACTCTCTCAGTGTAGTGCTACTCTACTCGGGGGTGACTCTACATTGAACGACATGCCAAAAGATTTCCTGTCAGCCAGGACATAATATAGTGCGCTGGGAGGTAACCTTACAACCATCCAATACGTGTCCACTTCGTGTCAGTAAGTGGGTTGGCGGAAGGTTAATGCCCCTCTTCGGAAAAATAAAAAAAAATAAAAAGTAACTAAAAAGACAAATTAAATGTTTTGGGCCAGGACTGACCAACAGGTCACAACCGAGGACCGAACAAGATACATGGTTCGGATTTCAGTGTGGAAGATGAGGCGAAAGAGAGAGAGAGATTGTCCAGGTTCTTGAGGATCCAAAAGTGGACATGCGTTGACTGACTGAGACCAAATGGTGAGGTAAGAGTGTGAAGGAGTGGAAATATACATTGGGTATATGTTCGAGAGTAGGTGTGAATGAGAGGGCAAAGGAGGGTGTATGTATTGTTGTTTGCAAGAAATGGAAGAAGAATGTAAACGAGTATGTATCGGTCGGCCTAAGAATTGTGTAGGAAAGATTGGAAGTAAGGAATACAAGTGTGGGCGATTTTGTGTCAATAATATGCTCCTTCAGCAGACCATGCAAGCAGAGTAAAGGAAGAGTTTTGGGAAAATATGGAAGTATGCATAGAAGGTTTCAAAGGATTGGGAGTATTTTTTATTGGAGATATGAATGGAAAAGTAGGGAATATGAAGGTGGGTGGAGTAATGCTTGAAGAAGTGGGTGAGAATGGTTGTGCTCTGGTGGACATTTGTGCAGGGAGGGGATTAGTGATAGCCCGTAAAAGGAGAGAAAGGCAGGAGGATGCAGTCCACAGAAAGAGGGCAGAAATGTTGCAAGAAGATGAAACAAGACAGAATATAAAAGTAGAGGAGCACTTGGGTTAATATATTTTGGAGGAGGTGTGGGTGGTGGAAGATGTGTGCAAGGTATTCACAGAGGAAACCTGTGCAGCATGTGAGGTGGTATGTGGTGTGAAGGGAAGAAGCATGGTGGAATGAAGAGATGAGATCAGCTGTGGTGCTGAAGAAAAAAGCAATTAGTGAGTGGATGGGACGCAGAGGCTTGCAGGATGTAGAGAAGGATAGAGAGGTGAAAAGATTAGTAAGAGAAAGAGGAGAGTGGATGATGATTTTGGAAGGAATTTGTGTGTAAAGTGAAGGGAACGTAAGAAATTCTTGTGGAAGGTGTTAAAGAGAGTTAGACAGGGTGATAAAGAAGTTAATAGGGGAGTGAAAGATGAAAGTGGTAGATTAATTGTGGAGAAGGGAGAAAAAAATGAGCAGATGGAAAGAACACTTTAAGAAATTGTTAAATATCTATTTATCTATCTATATACCTAGGCTGCTTCCCCCAAGGAAAGAGAGGTAGCCGAGACAGGACGACACACTCCCCATTTACTCATCCATTCAAACACATTCATTCGCATCTTGGCCCCAAAGGGGAGAACGGACAGATCCTCACCGCACCACACCGCACAAGGGTCAACTGAGCAATGCAATCAGTGACATCCGCAGCAGGGCCTGACAGCAGAGCTGGTTTACCCCTGCCACATCATAACAGACCTATCCCCTTACCCGCACCTGACCTGACTAGCTGATCAGACCAAATGCGGGAGAATATCCCCTCAGGGCTGCGTCATCACTTATTCATTCACAATTTCTCTCCATTTATTTCTGTCACGCACAGCCACTCTTCCTTGCTCAACAGACATCCCTCTCGCATCCAGCGCTCTCTTCACACAGTCCATCCATCCTATTCGTGGTCTTCCTCTCAGCCTTACACCTCTCACATCAGATCTAGTTATCTTTTTCACCGATCACTCATTATCCATTCTCTCCATATGCCCAAACCATCGCAACACCCTCTGCTCAACTCTACCAGCCCTCTCCCGAACAGCTCCAGTTCTCCTTCGCACTTCATCATTTCGCACTCGATCCATACGCGTCACTCCACACATACTCCTCAGACACCTCATCTCCATTACATTCAAACTTTTCCTCTCTCCTACACCCATATTCCATGTTTCAGCCCCATATAACGCAGTCGGTACCACAACACCCTCATACAGCCTTCTCTTTACATTCATTCTAAGCGAACGACATCTAAACACTTTTTTCATTCCTCCCAGCACCTTTCCTACTTCATTTATTCTAAACTTAACTTCTGCACCTATTCTTCGATCCACAGCAACATGTGACCCTAGATATTTAAAACACTACCTCCTCAAGCAACTCACCATTCAAAACTATATTCATCCCCCTACCATCTACCAACCTCGTACACTTCATCACTTTACTTATTCTCATTTACTTTCAATTTGCTCCTTTCATACACCCTTCCAAACTCCTCTACCAACTGTCTCAATCTCTTCTCTGAATCAGCCACCAGTGCAGTATCATCTGCAAACAGCAGCTGCTTCAGATTCCACACTCAACATTCAACAGACTCAGACCTCCACCTAAAACTCTTGCATTCACCTCCCTTACAACGCCATCCATGTAAATATTAAACAACTAAGGCAACATCACACATCCCTGTCGCAAATCCACTCTCACGGGAAACATAGATAATGAAAGTAACTTGAGTATAAGTATTGGGGAATGGCTGGGAGAAGGAGGGAGATGACCAGGGGGTAAGAGATCTGTTGGATGGAGCTGATTGAATGATTGATTAAATATAATAAAAAACTGGGAGTGCAACTGAAAGGGTCATGTGCTGCTGGACATCTAGGTAAAGGAAAAAATCCAACTAATCTAAAAGTCAAGAGACTATATAAACTCTAAACCACAGAAAAACACACTATAACACCAAAAGCAAGCACTGAAAAACACATAGAGTATTGAATCTTATGCAGTAGTCCAGCTGCCATCACAAAACTGAAAGTTTCCTCTCCCACACAGCAGGCCACTTCCCCAAGCACCCGTGTAAGACGGTATGACCCATCACCTGACTGGTGCTCAAAAGGTGCTGATGGTGTAAATCCCAAAGACTGTAACAATACACCAGCAAATGCTGAACAGTCAGGGGAGCCATGCAACTGTCACAGAATGGAGGGGGAGAGGCCACCATTTAAAATCCATGAGAGAACCAGGTGAGGCCAAGTCTCAACCAGCACAAAGCAGTCTTTCACCGGTGAGACAAGTCACAGTAAATGAAGGCGCCCACCTCATCACAAATTACACGCATCTTGTTTTGCCCCACTGCATCCCAGCGGTCTTGTCAACAACATAGAGTCTGTTTAGCAACAAAGGGGTAAAAATCATATGCAGGTCACCAGTGCATAGGAGGATGTCATCCAACAGATGCAAGAGGACGAGTGGATGCTGCCTTGGCCAGCAGACCAGCCGCTCATTCCAGGACACCCAATATGGGCAGCAACCCAACAAAAGTCCACACGACGGCTAAGGAGAAAAAGCCATTCTATCTTTCTGTTGACAGACACCTTAATTCAGTAGAGGGTGGCCACAAACAAATTGCCTCCATGTTGCGATGTCCCCCACCATTTCACTGCCCTGCTCCCAGCTCACACCCTCTCTCTCATATACCTCTCCACTCCATCCCTCAATCTCATCGTTAGCCTCCCCCTCCCTCTCCCCTCCTCCACATCACTCACATACACTCTCCTCGTCAGTCTCTCACTCTTCAACTCTCCACATGGCCAAACCACCTCACTGTGTTCCTCCTAACACTTCCTATCACATCCACGTCCACACCACAACTCTTCTTCATATCCTCATTTGTCAGTCTTTCTCCCCATGTGACTCTACATGCTCCTCTCACATAACTCATTTCCACTGCTCTTCACTTCCGTCCTTCCAGCAAGGTCCATGCTTCACTTCCATATGTTGGAGTTGGTATCACTATACTGTCATGTAGTAACTTTTTCCATTTCCATGCGCACTTCTCTGTTTCTTATCACTGATTTCAAGGAACCAGCAACATTTCTTACTTATTGTACCCTTTGAAGCGCTTCACCCTCCAAACTTCCATCCTTACTCATCCCACTATCCAAGTACATAAACACACTTACATTTTCCATTTCCTCTTCGTCCAACCTCACTGTACATTCACTAACTTCATTTCTCTCAAAGACCATATCTTTACTCTTTCCTACATTTACATTTAGATTCCAGTTCTTACACACTCTCCCTAACTCATCCACCAAGCCCTGCAGCTCTCCTTCGTCTTCACTTAACAACACAGTATCATCTGCAAACAACAGTACAGGGAGTTTCCAAACATTGCCCTCTCTCATTAGGGCCACTCCAACATCTACTACCCTGCCTTTTCTCTCTTTAATAGCCCCATTCATATACATATTGAACAACCATGGAGACTTGACACATCCCTGTTTCAATCTAACTTTCAAATTAAAAAATTCACTCAGGTCACTATCCATGCACACTGCATCCTTAGCTCCCTTATGCACACTCTACATAGCATTCAACAACTTCCCATATACTCCATATATTCTTAATACTTTCCACAATCCTCGTCTATTCACCCTGTCATATGCTTTCTCCAAATCCTTGAGGGCTGCATACAACTTCTTTCCCTTCTCTAGAAACTTTATCACTAAAGATCTTATAATGAATATCTGATCTACACAACCTCTTCCCTTCCTAAAACCTCCCTGTTCTTCCCCAACTAATTCCTCTATTATTTCTCTACCTCTATCGGTAAGTATCCTACAGTATACTTTTCCTATTACACTAGGAAGACAAATGCCCCCATGATTACCACACACTTTTTTTTTCCCTTTTCCTTTGTACAAGGGAATAATTATACCCGACTTCCAATGCTCCAGGACTCTACCTTCCTCCAAGGCCAATCTGCACATCTTCCACATCCATTCCACTACTATCTCCCCCCCAAGCTTCAGCATTTCACCACACACTCCATCAGTTCCTGGGGCTTTCCCCATTTTGACCTTCTTCATTGTTTCCACAACTTCCATCCTACTGATTTCTTCCTCTCTTCTCACATCCCTCCTTCTCTCACCCATTCCCCAACCACTTATACTCCCATTACTTTCATTCTGTTTGTTCAACAATTTCTTAATTAGGATCCGATGGAACCGGTTCCAGAACCGAATCTTGCCCAACCCTAGTGGATAAGGAATTTGAAAGGAATTTGAATGTGAAATGGAGGGAATGTAAGAAAATGTTCTGGAAAGAGGTGAAGAGAGTTTTTTCTCCCTTCTCCACTAGTAATCTACCGTTTTTACATTCACTCCCCTACTAGCTTCACTTCCATCCTGTCTTACTCTCTTCACCTCTTTCCAGAACATTTTCTTACATTCCCTCCATTACACATTCAAATTCCTTTCAAATTCCTTATCCACTAGGGTTGGGCAAGATTCGGTTCTGGAACCGGTTCCATCGGATCCTAATTAATTACCTTGGAACCGAATACCTGGACAGGAAACGGTTCCTCTAAAAGGATCCCCAGACTTGGACTTTGAAAATTATGTTTTAGTTATCAGGCATATGTATCCTTTGAAAGTAATAAAATGTAACATTAAATATTCTCAAATATTAATCATTAATTGTATATTAAGTCAGTAAAGTACGTACTATAAACCATAACCTGTCATGTCAGTAAATATCCCTATTTTCCCAGACTATATTACAACTTAAAAAATATATAAAGCTAAATGTACAGAACAATCAGAGACCATTCACATAAATTCATAAAGTTATAGGATAACATCGGTGTGAGAAGCTTGTAAACACTGAGTAAGTGAGTAAAAGCCGATACTCATTTGGTATTATCAAGTCCCACAACCCAGAGTCAGAAGACAGAGGCCCTGGTATCTCTCATGGTGTCTGGGTAATTACTGCATGAGGAACTGGTTCTGGAGCCGGTTCTAACGGACCCCTTCTTAAATCCAAAACCGTGAGTACTCAGTTTACCGGATCTTGCCCAATCCTATCATCCACTCTCCTCTTACTCTCCCCTACCAATCTCTTCACCCTTCTCATTCTCTATACATATAACTCTCCCTTCCATCTCACAACTTCTTCCACACCTCTGTTTCTCATCCACTTACTATATGCTTTCTTCATTTGTGCCACAGCCTCTCCCGCTTCTTCATTCCACCACGCTGTTCCTTGCACCCGCCTTAGTTTTCTCTTCACCCCATACACCACCGCACATGCTTCACAGATTTCTTCTGTGAATATCTTGCACACACCTTCCACGTCCCCCATCTGCTCCAATACATATTTATCGAATTGCTCCTCCACTTCTCTCTTATATTCTGCCTTCTTCTCATCCTCTTGTAACCTTTCCACCCTCTTTGCATATACTACTTCCTCCCATCCTTCTCTTCTTCTATTTCTCTTTTCACTTGGACCTTGATTCTCACCACCACCAAGTGGTGGTCAGAAAGTCTACTCCCCAAACCTCTATTTGCTCTTGCATCTATTACACACTTTCACATCCTTTCATCCACACACACATAAGCAACCCCCTTCCGGCACAAATGTCCACTAAAACAATGCCACTCTCATCTATCTCAGCAGACACCCCATCTGCCCCTCTCCCGGTGACGACTCGAGGTGCCTGGAACCACTGTCTGACTCTCTTCTTCTTCATTTCTGCAACATTCGCTGCCTTTCATCTAACTTTCGCTCTGTTGAGCACCACCGCTCCTCCTCTAAACCTCACCTTCTTTTTCTAACGGAGACTCAGCTGTCTGAGGCAACTGACAGCAAACCCTTTTCTGTATCCTCCTACTTTCTCTATACTCATTTCAAAGCCAAAGGTGGCTGTTGTGTATACATACGCAACGACTTATCTTGCTCTCGTGTTCCTGAACTTGATTCTTCTGAATTCTCCACTCTCTGGCTTCGGCTTTCCTGTCATTCTCTGACTAAATATATCTGTGCTGTTTACTTATCCCCTAATTCTACTGACTATCAAAAATTCTTCGACTATCTTACTTCTACGATGGAACACATTCTGTCCATTTCTCCTTTCTCTGAAATCTCCATTCTTGGAGATTTCAATGTTCACCACCACCTTTGGCTCTCCTCTCCTTTCATGGATCCACCTGGTGAACAAGCCTACATCTTTTCTATCCTTAATGACCTAGAGCAGCTTGTACAGCACCCTACCCGTATCCCTGACCGCCTTGGAGAGAGCTCCAACATACTTGACCTCTTCCTCATAACTAATCCTTCTGCTTACTCTGTTAATCTTTTCTCTTCGTTGGGCTCCTCCGATCACAACCTTATTACCTTAACCTGTCCTATCACTCCAGTACGGCCTGCGGACCCTCCAGGGAAACGTCGTCTCTGGCATTTTGGAGCTGCGGACTGGGAGGCCCTCAGGCAGTACTTCTTTGATTTTCCCTGGAATGATTATTGCTTCCATGGCCGTGAGCCATCTGAGTGTGCCTTGTGCATTATGGAGGTTATTCTCTCGGGCATGGAAGCATACATTCCTTTCTCATATCCTTTGACTAACGCAAGAAAGCCTTGGTTTAATCACGCTTGTTCTAATGCTGTCCGCAACAAGGAGAAGGCCTACAAAAGGTACCGGAGCCAACCCACCCCTGAATCACATAATCTTTACGTTTCTGCCCGGAATCGTGCTAAGTCTGTTCTTCGCTCTACTAAAAATAATTTCATCCATACTAAATGCTCTCAACTCTCCAACTCGAATTCTTCCCGCTCCTTCTGGCACCTTGCCAAAAATCTTTCCAACAACTTTACCTCATCATCCTTCCCTCCTCTTTTCTACTCTGATGGTTCTGTAGCTATTTCTTCTACTGATAAAGCAGATCTCTTCGCACAGACTTTCTCCTCCAATTCCACCTTAGACGATTCCGGTGCTGTTCCTCCATCACTTCCCCACTCTGACTTCCTCATGGCTGACATTAAAATTTCTTCAGTTGATGTATTTTCTGCCATTACTGGCCTCAGTACTAACAAGGCATATGGGCCTGATGGGGTCCCTCCTGTTGTTCTCAAAAACTGTGCTTCTGTGCTTACACGCTGCCTAGGCAAACTATTTCGCCTTTGTCTGTCAACTTGTACCTTTCCTTCTTGCTGGAAGTTTGCTCTCATTCAGCCAGTCCCAAAGAAGGGTGACCACTCCCAACCCTCCAACTATCGTCCAATTGCTTTAACGTCCTGTATTTCAAAAGTTTTCGAGTCAATTCTTAATAAAAAAATTTTAAGGCATCTTTCCTATCACAACCTTCTTTCCGATCGTCAGTATGGGTTCCGTCAGGGACGCTCCACTGGCGATCTTCTCACCTACCTTTCAGACTCCTGGTCATCCTCCTTTCGGGACTTTGGCGAAAGCTTTGCCATTGCACTTGACATCTCAAAGGCTTTCGATCGAGTCTGGCACAAATCTTTAATTTCCAAACTGCCCTCCTACGGTTTCTATCCTTCTATCTGTACCTTCATCGGTAGCTTCCTTTCTGGTCGTTCTATAGCTGCTGTCGTAGACGGCCATCGTTCTTCTCCTAGATCTATCAACAGTGGTGTTCCTCAGGGCTCTGTCCTATCACCAACTCTCTTCCTTTTATTCATCAATGATCTTCTAAGCTGTACATCTAACCCTATCCACTCATACGCTGATGACTCCACCCTTCACCTTTCCATTCGGTTCCCGCAACGCCCATCTCAACAGTTACTTCAAGAAACAAGGGATGAGGCTATGGCACACCTAATGTCTGACTTGGCTCATATCTCTGACTGGGGTAAAAATAATATGGTTGTCTTTAATGCTTCTTAGACTCAGTTCTTACACCTATCAACCCGACAAAATCTTCCACAGGTATACCCACTAATGTTTAATAATATTCAGATTAATCCTGCATCATCCTTGAACATGCTTGGGGTTTCATTTACTCGGGACTTATCTTGGAAAGATCATATTACATCTCTTGTAAAATCTGCTTCCAAGAGATTGGGTGTGCTAAGCCGACTCCGCTCTTTCTTTACCCCTGCACAATTGTTGACTCTATGCAGGGGTTTTATCCGCCCCTGTGTGGAGTACAACTCTCATGTGTGGGGAGGCTCCCTACATACAGCTCTTCTCAATAGGGTGGAGTCAAAGGCTTTTCGTCTCATTAACTCTCCTCCTCTTACTGACTCCCTTCAACCTCTGTCTCTTCGCCGCACTGTTGCATCTTTATCTCTTTTCTATCGCTACTTTAATGGTCACTGCTCCTCTGAACTGTCTGCTTGCATTCCTCCACCTCTACGACGGGCGCGTAGCACCCGTCTGGCAGCAAACTCTCATCCCTTTTCTGTCCAACTCTCTAATGCAAGAGTTAACCGTTACTCCCAGTCTTTCATTCATGCAACAGGTCAGCTCTGGAACTGTCTCCCTCTGTCTGTATTTCCTCCTGCCTATGATCTCCAGTCTTTCAAACGCAGTGTGTTCAGGCATCTCAAAATGATCGGATCTTGAATTTGGCTCTCTATTGTATTTTGTTTTTCTCTTGGAGGGAACTGTAACTGCGGGCTCATGGCCTTTGGTTCCTTCTTCCTCGCATAAAAAAAAAAAAAAAAAACTCACCAACTACTCCATCCACTACTTTACTATTCATATTGCCAATCAAAAACACTGTCATTCCTTTCAAACTTTTCCATGCAGCTTGCACACTTGTCCAGAACTCTTCTCTCACTCTGCTTGCATGATATTGCATTGGCACATACACGCACACAATCACCCACATTTGTAGTCTAAATTTCAGTCTTACCCACACAATCCTTGACCCAACTGATCCATACTCTCTTATCTTCCCAGTCCATCTGTTACTCACCACAATATACACTCCTTCTTTTGCCCTCGATTCTCACCTACTTCCGCACATTTACCCCATCCATACCTCCCTTCTCTCACACTCTCACCCCACCATTTAGTTTCAATTAATCCATATACATCCACTTTCATACCCTCAGGCACCTGGACAATCTCTCGCTTTTTCACCTCATCATTTCCATCCTTATCATGTCCATTGTTTTGTCCTTAGTCGTCACCTTTTGGTCAGTCCTGGTCCGACGCTTTTTGGTCATATTCTTAGTTAGTTGTTTTCCAGGGAGGGGCAATAATGCTCCGCCAACCCACTTGTTGTCACTTGAGGAAAACGTGTTGGTTGGTTATAATACCACCCAGCATTGTACATGCTTTACTGATTTACAGGAAATCATTTGCCTTGGCAAAACAGAGTACCACTACATTAAATGGGTGGATGGTGGGTTCCCCCACCTACCGCCTATGGAGAGGGGGAGCCCTCCATTTAAAATCCATGAGAGAACCTGGTGAGGTCAATTCTCAGCCAGCACAAAGCAGTTACCACTGGTGAGACAAGCCTCAGTAAATGATGGAGCCCACCTCACCACAAATTAAATGTACTATATCTTGTTTGGCCACACTGCATCCCAGTGGTCTTGCCAACAATGCCGAGTCTATTTTGCAACTAAGGGGTAAAAATCATATGCAGGTCACCGATGCAGTGTAGGATGTCATCCAACAGATGCAAGAGGACGAGTGGATGCTGCCTTGGCCAGCAGACCAGCCTGCTCATTCCAGGACACCCCCACATGGGCAAGAACCCAACAAAAGACCACACGACGGTCAAGGAGAGAAAGCCATACTAAAATTAATAAAACCAGTGGATGGAAGAATTTAAATGACTTCAGTGACTACAGAGCACAGCAAGAATCACTAAAAATCACAAAGAAATTAGTTGGGGAGAGAAAAAAAAAAGATTTGTAGAGCATGTAAAATCGCTGTCAGTTCCACCCCATATACTGAAGCAATACCAGAAAGCCTACCACCCTGACTGAAGGAAAGGAAGACGAAACCAAAGTCTACTCTAGTATCAGTCTTAGATCAGTCAGTATAGACGGGAACATAGCTGTCATGAGCTGAAGCATTTTCTAAAAAGAGAGAGGGACAACTGAGAGGAAAATGAGTTCTTTTTATGAGCGACAGACCTATAAAATGTCACACGAGGGAGTAGCCAAAAACCCTCCCTTGGGATCCGATGTTGATAAACTACCAGTCTTGGAAAAGAGTAGACTAACATAATGGACTGAACCTTGTAACCAAAGGGCTTTGGCCAACTAGGACTAGTGTCATAAGTAGAAGATTGGGAATCTGGGAGACCATGGTATTAGGCATTGAGTCTGGGAAGCAATGACGACAGTACCAACACATCATCAACGACTGGCAATGTAAATCCAAAGGGAGGGTAACAGCATCCACCAGCAAATTCGAAGTCATGGATGTCCTGAATGCCCCAGTTGCCAGAAGTACACCAGCATAATGCTCTGATTCTAACATTGGGAGATTGGCATCTGTTGCAGAGGAGTAGATGTCAACCCATATTCAAGTTAAAAATGAAAAAGGGACCTATTCAAGAGGAGGAGGATTTGATGGTCACCACCTCAAGAGGTATGAGCTAAAACCCTCAGAAGACTCAAGGATTCAATACAAGTTGCCTTAACCAAGCTAGTAGTCTACCAAATAGAAGACCTAGAACTGCATCTCTTCCATGCAGGATATTCTCTTACCATAGAGATGAACCCCCCGAAGATGACAAAAATGCATAGATTCTGTCTTTGTGAAAGATAAAGGAAACCACGAGACTTGGCCCACAGAGAATTTCTATTAAGGGCCAGCTGCAACTGCCTGTCAATCAGAGACAATGTACGGGTAGATGCAGTGACGGAACTTGAAAGGTCATCTACCTATAGTGAGCCACATACACCATCTGGAAGTACACTGATTACATTGTTGATGGCCGCAGCAAAGAGAGTAACACTAAGGATACTCCCCTGCAGTACCCCATCTTGAAGTGCTCGGGCATTAGAAACCATTCCTCCCACTTGGACCCTTAAAAAATGGTTAGTTAAAAACTGCTGAATAAAAACAGACAAGCGCCCATGAAGACTAAACTCATGAAGAGAAAGTAAAATGCCATGATGCCAGGCAGTGTCGTATACATTCTCCAGATCAAAGAAGACCATGACCTGGTGTTGGTTAATGGAGAAAGCCTCACAGACAGAAGATTCCAAGGACAGTAAGACATCAGAGGTAGTTCGCATTTTATAAAAAACATACCGGACAAGGGATAAAAGGTCACTTTTCTCCAAAAACCACACAAAACGATTATTGACCATCTTTTCCAAGACCTTACATATATAAGAAATGAGAAATTTGCCATTAATTCGTCACCTATAATGGTCCTTAATTGACTTGGGGATAGGGATGACTATACCAACACCCCCAACATGCCTGAAACTCACCAGTACACCAGATCTTATTAGACAATGATAGCAAAATGAATGGAACTCACCAGACAGGTGAATTAAAAAGGTATAAAGAATAAAATTATAGCCAGAAGAGGAATCATGGCACTCCAACAGAGCTGTCTGGAGTTCAAAAATAGAAAAGGGGGCATTATAAAACTCCCTCAGAAGAGGCAAAACTGTGACCACGAGACTCTACGCACTGACGGTGGCAAGCCGAGGGTGAATCTGTATCCTTCTGCGACACACTGGCAAAATAACTAACAAGCAACTGTACAACCCCAAAAGAATAAGCCATAGTTCCAACTGCTGCAGATAAAATGGGAGGGGAGAGAATAGTATTTTTTCCTGATAATTTCCTTATCTGGCTGCACACCTGAGTGAGGGAAGTCCTCAATATTATTGAGGAATCAACCCTTCCAGGAAGAATGCCTGGCCTTCTTTAACCCACTGCGTGCCAGTGCCGTTTTAAAAAGGTCTGACATGATTCCATGGCCAGTGCCAGTGCCGTCTTAAAACAGTTTAAAATAAAAAAAAATCACTGTGACTGCATTTTTCAAGATTCGCGGGTAAAAATTGGCAGGCATGTATGGTAACTGTTCCTCTACCATCCCTCAGGTTGTCAAGGCCATACACTCACTCACTCTTCCCCTCACGCTCGCTCTGCCTCACTCTGCCTGTGTGTCTCACCCAGTGCTGTACACAGTGAAGGCATTTTGTAAATATTTTCATGTAAGTGTAAGTTGTAAATATTTTCTTGTAAGTGTTAGGACTATATAGAGAAATCAAGTTGTAAATACCTTCTTGTAAGTGCCAGGACTGTATGTAATGAAGTCAGGTTGTACCTATCTTCAAGTAAGTGTAGGATAATGCATTCACAGTCAGAAAGACATGCAAATTGTGATAGATGTTGAAATAATAGGTAATCATAAAAGTGTACTGAACATTTCTATACCTTCCCAGCATAAATACCTGAGTATACCTTACACAAAAAACGGTTTTCTCTCACCTACGTGGTGAGCATGAGAGAGCGACTATACCTGTATATGAGTATGCAGGACTTAATAAAACCCATTTCCAAGCTTTGGTGAGCATTTTATTGATGAAATTCATTGTTTCCACATCAAAATCTATCATTTTAACCAAAAAAAAAAAAAAAAGATCGAAAAATGGCCGGCACTGGGGCAACCCATAGGGCTAAAAATACCTGGCACATGGCAGGTTAAAGCCCACCTCATGTGAGCTTGCATCCTCCAATACATCACCGAATTCTGAGGATTCCCACAGTGGCAATGAAGTTGAGAGAAGGAGAATCGTTTTGCTCTCTCTGCGGAATTACACTCATAGTTCCACCAAGAAATAGGACATTTAGGAAACTGACCCCTCATTCTTAGAGTAGATATCAAGGACACTGAGTGCAACATGTCAATGAATCAGACACTGCCTCAGTAATACAGCCAAATTCATTGACAGAAAGAGCAATGGAGTTAAATTCCATGAAAATTATCAATCAGCTTTATCTAGATGCCAGCCAAAAGACAAGGCTGAGGTCACCCTCAGTAGCAGTTAACAGTAATGGGGAATGGTCACTGCCATACAGGTCTGGCAACACATCCCAGTTAAAGTCTAAAACATTTCAGGTGAGAACATGGACAAATCATTTGCAGTAAAAACTGAAATCTGGCTGTGGAAACAAGTAATCTCATAGGAGTTTAAAATGTCCAACTTATTCACTACTACGGAAGCCAGCATAACACCCCAGGAGTTGGCCTCACTGTCACCCCATATTGGATGATGACCCTTCATATCTACTAGAAACAAAAAGGTAGATGAAAAAACAAAAATAAGATGTTCCAGATCCGTCCTTTTGACAGTAGCACTATGAGAAAGATAATGACTACAGACTGTATACTGCCGACATAAAAAAAAAAAAAAAATAGACAATAACAGCTCGGAGTGTAAAGGTCCAGACAAGTAAATGAAATATCCTGGCGAAGGAAGATATCAGCATCTTCATGATGACCTTGGACTGGCACAGGATCAGAATAAAAGGCCTGGTAGCCAGAAGGACCACAAGGAACAGCATCACCAACCATGGTCTTCTGGATACATATGCTAACAAGAGAAAATTGTGCAACAAGATGACACACTTCCTCCCAGCTAGCATGTAAACCCTGACAGTTCCAGAGAATGATAGAATCTTTAGTGGGAGGAGGATCAGGATAATATGCAGGACTCTACAACTCCTGAAAAGCAAGCAAGTTTAAAATGATGCTAAGGAAGGCCCATTCGACGAGACTGCTCAGCACCAGAAACGCACACCCAATACTAAACAATACCAAAGAAAAACATGAGTATGGGAAAGAGGAAAGATTTACAGTTATTCATCAGAAAAATAGTTTGCTTGGAAGGTGGCTTGAAGGCTGCTCTGGGTGATGTCGGACGGCCAGTGCCACCACCAGAAGCCCAAGAAGTAGAAACAGAGTTCTCAGGACCAGAACCCTGTGAGGATGATATCCTGCATGGGAAAAAAATTAATGAAGCACTAATGGTCCATGGAACACCATCCCCAGGTGGAGACTGGAACAGGTGCACCATCAACTTCATCCTCCACCTGGCTAGACCACCGAGCCTCCAGGGCAGAGGGAACAGGAGAAAGGTTGACATGAGGTTCAACAACAGAGAACTTTTATGAATGCTCTTCAGGAACAGAGGACTCTGAAGAACCACGGTGATGTTTGTCAAGTACAGATGGAACCACAGGCCTACTGGATATGGCAGGACAAGAAGACACGTCAACATGGACGTCTGCCACCACAAAAGAAATGAGCAAACCCTCAGGCACCGAAGTAGGAACAGAAATAGCCAAAGCAGAGGGTTGGTGAACACAAGTCTCACATGCAGTAGTATCCTCGAGGAAAGCATCCAGCAAATCACCTGAAGGAGAAATGGTCAATGAAATGGGTCAAGGCAGTTTCTGAGACACATGGTGATGCACAGGTGCCCCAGAAAGGACAGCAGCATAAGTAACCCCTGACTGGAAGAAGTGATTCTGGGCTCTCCTCTTTGTTTCAGGAAACAAAACTTTCTCATGTGCATGAATGGACTAAATTTCTTTCACCAGGCAGTAGTGAGGGCTGTTTCTAGAGGATACAGCATGAGGACCCTCACAGTGACAGCATTTAAAGGGTCCTGAACAGTCACTTGTATGACTTGGTCTGCCAAGGGAGACACAGTCACAAAGAAGGCAAGTCTGTGCATGGCAGCAAAAACAGCTAACATGTCCAGACCCCTGACAGTGGAAACATAGCTTTGGGTTGGCACGTATGGCATCACAGGAATTGATAGCCAAGCCTGTTTCACAGATGAAGGCAATGTTAACTTGTAAAATGTCAGGAACAACGTTGGAGTCACGGTCAAAATACCGTCTGTTTTCTTCTGTAGGCACTCAACAGTCACCACACCAGAAGACTGCAGTTCCTCCAACAACTGTGCTTGAGAGGATCAAAGGGGGTTACGGGAAAAAATTACACCCTTACATTGGTTAATGGCAGCAAGAGAAACACAGGTCACCAGAAACAGAGGTCAGAGCCAATAATCAGGAGCTCTATTATGAGGACACATCAACAAGGATGCTTCCGTCCCTCTGAGAAAAGAAGTTAGGTTTTCTGCCACATGCAGACACAATGACATGGTGCAAATGAAAAATGTCAATATCTAGCACTGACCTACACACGGGATTTCAGCAATTGATATTTTGCATATGACACGGGCACAGTTATTTCAGGGCATACTCCTAGACCCCCACTAACCTTATATGAATGCCTGTCAGTCTAAGCTGAATACTGAGTCAAGGGAGGAAAGTTCCCTGGGGCCTGGAAAGGCTCCAGAGTAGCGATAAGAGATCTTGGTCAAGAAAGTTCTTGGGCAGATGCAAAGTCATCAACAGTCTTATTTAGAGACATGGCCATTTAGTGCTAACAAACTTCGTTCCCTCACTCTCCACCCACCATGGAGCCCAACAAAGGGAGGTCATATGCCAGGGGTAACACTGCTGGGGACCCCAGGGGCAGTAAGGGAGTATATGTAGGTAACTGCCAGGGGACCCAGACAAGGGTGACTCTAGGATGATAGGAGCCACAAGGTCCCCTAGTGCCTATTTGGCCCTAGCCAACAAATGGTTAACTATCTGACTTGGTCGGGCCCAACCAGGCCATCTATCAAGCCAGAATAAGGGACAGAAGAAGTGTGTTGCTTGCTGCAAGGCTCATGGTGCAATATCGTTTAACCCACAGTACTCCTGTTTCCCAGCATTACGGGCCGACATGCACAGCAAACACATGAGGAGGCAAAAACCCAGTCCAGGATGGAAGATGGACAAGGATGAGCAAAATCAGCAGCAGGCCTCCTCTTCCAGAGATGTAGGGGGGGGGGAGGTGCTTGGTCCACCACCAAGTCAAGGTGACCCCAATCACTGGGACTATAAGACTGAAGTAGTGGAAGCAATGAAGAAAGACAAAATTGGGAAAGTCCCAGGAAATGATGGAGTGTGTGGTGAAACGCTGAAGCACAGGGAAGAGACAAGTAAAATGAATGCGGAAGATGTGCAAGTTGGCCTGGGAGGAAGGTAGAGTCCCAGAGGATTGAAAATCAGGTAAAGTAATTCTTTTTATTATGTGTCTGACACTGAGCATAGCCTTCAGTAGTTCTAACAGATACCATACACCTCCACATATCACCACTTCGGCGCCAACATCAACCGTCCAAATCGAATACAAGCTAGGGTTGTTTCATACAGGACTGGTGTATTGGTATCATCGTGGGTGGTTTTACAACATATCAGTGGGTCTTTTGGTGGATTGGTAACATCTGTTTTTTATGAAATTCAAATTATTAGTTCTCTCTCCCATAGGGAATTCGAACTGAGGTCCATTAGGACTGAAGGCCACCTCTCTACCAATTCAGCCACTACCTCCCCCATGTCCATAGGAAAATGGGAAAAAAGAAGTATATAGAAATTATAGCAGCCTTGGTCATTTTAGTATAATAGCAAAAGTATATTGTAGGATACTTACTGACACAGTTAGGGAAATAACAGGAGAATTAGTTGGAGAAAAACAGTGAGGTTTAAGAAAGGGAAAACATTGTGTGAACCAGGTATTCATCCTAAGGTTTTAGTAGAAAAGTTTCTAGAGAAGGGAAAGAAGTTGTTTGCAAACTTCATGAATTTGGAGAAAATATATAACAGAATGGATAGACAAGGAATGTGGAAAATATTAAGATTTTATGGAATAATTGGGAAGCTGTTGAATCTGTGAAGAGTATGTATGAGAGACAGTGGTTGCAGTTTGTCAAGATGGTGAACTGAGAGAATTTTCCTATTTGAATGTTGGATTGAAATAGGGATGTGTCATTTTTCCATGGTTGTTCAATCTGTATATGAATGGAGTTATAAACGAGATACATGGTAGGGCAGTGGATGTTGGAGCTGCTCAAATAAGAGGGCAGCGTTTGGAAACCTCCTGTTCTGTTGTTTGCAATTGATACTGTATTGTTAAATGAAGATGAAAGGGTAGTGCAAGGCATAGTAAATGATTTGGGAGAGTGTGTAAGAAACGGAATCCAAGGGTCTAAAGGTGAATGTAGCGATGAGTTAAGTCCGATCTTCGACAGAAATGAAGTCACTGAATGTGGAATCAGGCTGGATGGTGAGGAAATGGAAAATGTGAATCCACTTAAGTACTTGGACAGTATTGTGAGCGAGGATTAAAGTGTCGAGGTTGAAGTGCTCGAAAGGAAAGAAAGGTTACTGGTCCTTTGAAAGCTGTAATATAAAACAGGAAAGAGAGCATGGAAGTAAAAAAAAAAGTCGTTGCATTATAGTATTGTGATAACAACTGTAACATATGGAAGTGACGCTTGGACGTTGTTGAAAGGACACAAGTCAAGAGTGAGAACAGTGGAAATGAGTTATTTAAGAGGAGCATGTGGAGCTACATGGAGAGACAGACTGAAAAATGAGGAAATGAAGGAACGTTGCAGTGTGGAAGTGAAAGTGATAGAAAGGGTTGGGAGAAATACACAGGTAATTTGGATGAGTGGAGAGGATGGAGAGTGAGAAACTAACTAGGAGAGTGTATGTGAATGAGTTGAAAGGGCGTACAGGGAAAGACCTCGTAAAAGGTGGAGGGATGGAGTAAAGTGGTATATGAGTGAGGGGTGTGTGAGTTATGTGTAGGGTATGGTAATGGTTGGAGACATGGTGACATGAAGGCGATTTGTTTGTTGTCACCCCTTATGAGATTAAGGAGTCTGGCTATAGAAAGATAGATAGATAGATAGATAGATAGACAGATAAATAGTTACAAAAATATGGAAAGATAATTTGGAGCAGTGGATAAAGGGTTTACATATATTCTACAGTAACTTTCATGTGTTTATACATGTTTTTATCGATACCCAATGAAGGAATGTTAGACACAATATGAAGTATGCTATCTTCAGCGAAATATTAATCTTAGGACAAAACATATAGTTTGAGAAACCATCGATCACCTGGTACTTAAAATATAATTTTTTGACCCAGTTTTTCAACTGGTACAAAGGTTAGCTGGGCTTTTCGAGGAGGGTTGCACTTAAATTCCAAGGATCTTTTGGCCCATATGCTTAACCCCCAACCGCCGGGGGTTTTCTGACATCGCCCACTCCTTCCTATGGAGGATTTCCGTGATTTTGGAAATAATACCCTTACTTAAAAGCCCAATATCTGCCAAACTATAATAGCTATAGAAAAAATCAAAGTGCATAAGGCTCACTAACTCTTCCTCTTTCAAATGAAAGTATCCCCACGTTTCCATGTGGTCTCGTCAATGGGTAAGGATAAGTTCAAGATTACTGGTTTTCCATGTTTTGGCGGGCTTATCCAAGTGTGTGCCACTGCCAGTGACCTTGGACCCACTGGCTAGGGTTGGCAGCACTGACTGGAGTGGTGATTGCAACACTGCACGGCCTCTCAGAATATTCCACTCATTCTTTGACTTTTCCTTACTCACTGTCATAAGGATGAGTCATCACCCTATTCATGTGGCTTCCCATAGGATATTCTGCCCGTTTCATAATGCCACCATGCCGCATAGGTATGTGGGAAAACAATAGCTCTTGATTTTTTGTACTCACTTCTTGCATCAATTATTATATCTTCCCTCTACTACTGCACTTATATTTGCACTTCAC
This sequence comes from Coenobita brevimanus, assembly GCF_032717465.1. Lineage (NCBI taxonomy): Eukaryota > Metazoa > Arthropoda > Malacostraca > Decapoda > Coenobitidae > Coenobita > Coenobita brevimanus. The sequence continues at coordinate 24,443,150 of NC_136971.1, forward strand.
ATCACAATTACGGGTTGTTTCATGCAGTATGCAGTATGGTTGAGTATGAGGTAAGTACTTGTACAGAAATTGTGACTAATTTGTACAAATCAGGTGCATCATGAAAATATTACTAATGTCATACTCAACTTACATTTTTTGTACTTCACATTGCAAATACACTTATGCTTACATATTTACCAGTATTTTCTGAGTAATGAAGGAAAAAATTTCATTACAGCCAAGCAGGTCATTTTCTTTCTCTCCTCTGCACTCGTTGTTTTCTTTCATTGTACCAGATAGGGTTACTCAAGGTATTTCCAATCACTGTTTTACAAATAACCATAAACAGTAACACTTATTGCAATGCTTTTGTACAACTTATTATAAAACACTTACTTCATAACACTAGGTATTAATTATATCTTACTTTTCACTTATGTATACAAAAACACACACATGCATATCTGTATACTATTTACAATTTCGCACAAACCTGCTCAGTCACTGAGCCCTTTTCCCGGTGGAAAGGGCAGAACATTCACAGGGGTCGATGATGCACTCAGCCCCACACATGGGGGGAAGGAATCAGAGAAGAAGGATGAGGAACACATCACTCTACACTCTACCAGTGCCATATGCGGATTACCTGTAAGCAGTGAATCAGTGGGGTTCCTTGGGTGCCTACCTACCTTATGGTTGTCATAGAAAATGGACACAGGCTCAAGGGGTAGGTGGAAGACGGTTGCGGCTATACAACTCAACCGGCATTGCTCTGTGCCCCAAATTGTGACCGTATAACACGTCAACTGATGCGTAAGGGTTAAAGTTGGGCTTTATGTACATTTTGGTGCATGTCCCTGTGCTTTATGTGTGGAGTGCCATTTTGAAACTAAAGTATACTCGCTTTAAGGCTGCCTTTGGCGGCCTCCGCTCAATGTCAAAAGCTCAAAAAATGAGTCATAACTCAGGAACTGGAGCCCTAATTTGACTGGAAATTGTTTTAATTCATCCTGTCCCGACCAATTTTCCACCACTGTCTCTCCCCCAATCCCGACCAATTTAGGATTTTTTTTTTTTTTTTTTTTTTGCTCAAACCTCCACTTTTGGTGAGAAACATAAAAAATTCATAGAGAAATCGCTCACCTGAGGTTTAAAATACAGGAAACAGGTAGCAGTACCCCCTTACTGTGTTTTCTATCAGGCTGGCTCCAAAGAAAACGAGTTCTGTGGGAGGGTAACTATTCCATACCACTCATAAACAGTATTCACTTATTTATTTGGCACGAATTTATATGCAGTACTAGAGTATATTGGTTTTCACAGAATAATATAGGCAATATAAGCATTGTTTCACTCATCAAACACATCAACATATCTGAACTTTTTTGGCGACATTACCTGATCATCATTTCTGACTGTTTCTTCCTCTAATGTAAACTTTGTCTTCCACATTGTCATTGACTGGGGAATCACTCTGGCCTTGAATTTTGTACCGTGGCACGACATGTCTTTACTGGCCAGGTCACTGGTAACAGGTGAATTCCTGAGACAATGGCGTGCGGTCATGTGGGGTAAGGCAATGACCCTGCCTGGCATCTTGTAGAGGAAGGTGTTCCATGTATACGTACCAATAATCAAGTGCGAAATTTGAAAATTGTGCAAAATAGGGACCTTGCAGTTGGTGTGTGTTTCTATATGTCAATGGGAGTAACAGTGACAAAACATGTGGACGTATATATACGTCAACAGGAGTCAGTGGGTTAATCTTCAAGTTTGAGCCTTTAAACAGTACCTTGCGCTAACAAAAATTTTGCTAAGTTGTGCTGTTTGTGTTGTCTTGTGGAAACAAGCAAACCAACTAACATACAAAAATCAGATTATTATAATATAGTTGATGAAACTTTGTTGTATATTATCTGTGCATACTTTTATTTTTTATTTTTTATAATGCAAAGAAGAAGAAACAAATGCCCAGAAGCCCTAAATATTGATCCCTCCAACAAAATAACTGAGTGCCAAAATCAAAATTTGTTCATTTTGGGTTACCTGGACACACTGCATTGAAAACACTGTAGGTCATAGGCACTAGGAAATACAGACAAAAGAAGACAGTTTCAGAGTTGTTCTGTAGTAGATGTGAAGGACAAGGAGTCATGTCAACTCTCGAATTCGAGAGTAGGAGAGAAAAAAGATGAGAATTTGCTCCCTGCTGCAGTGGTGAAGGGATGCAAGCAGACAATTCAGAGGACCAGTGACCATTGAAGTTGGGATAGAATAAAGATGCAACAGTGTGGTGAAGAGAGGGAGGTTGAGGTGTGTCAGAAAGAGGAGGGCAGTTGATGAGACAAAAAGCCTTTCACTTCACCCTGTTGAGAAGAGTTGTATATCGGGAGCCTCCCCAAACACGAATGTTGTACTGTCAACAGTACATATAAAGTCAACAACTGTGCAGGGGTAAAAAATTCACAGTGCCAGCTTAGCACATGTAATCTCTTGGATGCAAATTTTACAAGACAGATAATATATTTCCAAGATAAATACTAAGAGATTGAAACCTCAAGTATGTTTAATGATGATGCATATTTAAGTTGGTTACTATAAAATATTAGAGGACAATCTCCTGCAGAAGATTTTGATGGCTTGAAAGATGTAATACCTGATGCAATAAAAACAAGACCACTTTTACGCCAGTCAGAAATATGAACGAGGTCTGACATTAAGTGTGTCATATAATATGAACCAAGTCGGCCATTAAGTCTGCCATAACCTCATCCCGTGTTTGTTGAAGTAATTTCTTAGATGAATGCTGAGAGAAGCGGATGGAAAGGTGAAGGGTTGAGACATCAACCTATGAATGGACTGGGTCAGAGGTATAGCTTAGAGAATCATTGATGAATAGAAGGAAGAAGGTCGGTAATGGGACTGAGCCCTGAGGAACACCGCTACTGATGGCCCTAGTAGAACTGTGGCCATCTACAACAGCAGCTATAGAATGAACAGATTGGAAGCTAGAGATGCAGGCACAAAGAGAAGGATATAAATCATAAAGGGGCAGTGTGGAAATTAAAGTCTTGCGCCAAACTTGATCGAAAGCCTTTGTAATGTCAAATGGAATGGCAAAGCTTTTGTCGCAGTCCCGAGAGGAAGATGACCAGGAGTCTGAAAGGTAGGTGAGAAGATCACAAGTGGAGCGTTCATGGTGGAACCCATACTGATATGACTGGAAAGCGGATTGTGATATGAAAGTTTTTTTAAGAATAGATTCAGAAACGTTAGAAACTGCATAGTATTTTATATGCCGTATTGGCTGAGCGGTTAGCTTCGCTGACTAGTGATCAACCATCTTTAGTGGGTTGGTGGGTAGCATGAGTACGGTAGCCAGGGCAACGTCTAGTGGACGTAACTGTGGTAAGTTGGATGACGTCTGGCTCTGTAACCCAAGACTGTGAGTGATGAACTCACCATCGGCTCACTGCCTTGAACTACAGAGAGGGGCACTGCAGCTGACAGTCTCGTAGCGTCTGTCCCCAGTTTTACCTTAACGTTATGCTATGCTGTACATACTATATATTATGAGGGCAACATTAAGAACACTGAGTATGAGAAGGGGTTGACATGTTTTCACGACAATTTCTGAGTCTATGATAGAGCATGTCTGGTATCTGTGTATCATTGCTAAGCACACTTCATAATATTTGATCCCGGCCGATGACATGGAGCAATTACAGGTTCCATAACTGTCATGATAATAGGTCACATCTGATATTTCTGTGACACTGTCAAGAATTAGGGCCTTGCTTACAGCTCTGCACTCTATATTGTTAAATGCAGACAAATGCCTTTTTCCTCTTCGAATAGATGTTCATTAACCCTATCAAAAGTGAAAGTTCTTTCCCAGCTGGAATTAAATCGTATGGTAAAAGAAGAATTTATCAGACTGAAGCATCATAGTTTAAGGCCCTCATGGAAGATGGTATATGAGACGACCGAGCATCATTTCTTTGGCAATTTAGTTTCAGAACTGCAAATCAATATTTTCACTTATGACTAGTATTCTCATTTAATACATTTTTATCGTATTGATATCGACAGAATATACAAGAGAATAAAGATGTTTAATGTGCAGGTTAAATGTCTAACGAATAGGTGCTACGAAATCTCCCTAGCCCGCTTGACAATGGTGATTAATTCTTGTTTTCCTCTTGCAACAGGCCACGAGCATATGCACCATGGTGGGCGGTGTCGCACTTTTCCTGAGCATCCAGTTATACTCAGTGATGGTGGAGGTGCTGACCCTGGCCGGATTATACTGGTGCTACGCTGTCGTCAGTGTCATAGGAATAGTGTACGCCTGGGGCATCCTTCACGAAACCAGCTGCCAGTACGTGGGATGATAGGACCTCACACTCATATTGTCCCTGCTGCACCAATACCATTTTATTTAGGTACCTCACGAACGTTCTCTGGTTGTGACGGCAGTAATGAAGGCTATATCTTACCCCTCCCCTCCAAAACGCCTGTCCTTGGTATAATAAAATCGTCTATAGCAGTATGTCTATCTATCTATTGCCAGACTCCCTAATCCCATAAGGGGTGGCCATAGACAAATCGCCTCCATATCGCCCTCTCCCCCGCCATTTCACTGCCCTGCTCCCAGCTCAGACCCCCCTCTTTCATATACCTCTCCACTCCATCCCTCCATCTCATCCTTGGCGTCCCCCTCCCTCTCCCCTCCCTCCACGTCACTCACATACACTCCTCTCACTCTCCATCCTCTCCATATGGCAAAACTACCTTAATGTGTTTCTCCTAAAGCTTTCTATCACATCGACATCCACACCAGAACGCTCCTTTGCATCCTCATTTGTCAGTCAGTCTCTCCATGTGACTCCACATGCTCCTCTGAAATAACTCATTTCCACTGCTCTCGCTCTTGAATTATGTCCTTCCAACAAGATCCAAGCTTCACTTCTATACGTTAGAATTGGTATCACAATACTGTCATGCGGCAACTTTTTCACTTCTATGCTCACTTCCTCGTTTCTTATCACTGCTTTCAAGAAACCAGCAACCTTTCTTCCTTGTTGTACCTTTTCAAGCACTTCACTCTCTATACAGTAGTCAAAATACAAATAAAACACTAGGTATTCTGAGATACCATCGTCTTGTACTGTTGTGTCGTCAGTGCCATTGGAACAGTGTGTGCCTGGGAAATCATTCAGGAAACCAGATGGTAGTCCACGGGGTGAGGAGCACCATCATCGATGTATGGCAATGGCTGAGTCTACCCCCTATCCCCGCTTATTCCGCCAGGGTTGCAAGGTCGACTTCCTCTGTAAATGCCAAATCTAACTCCAAAAAAGGCAAGACTGTATTAAGTTGCTGAAAATTTTGGTGAATGCAAGCGTTGATGGCGTCTGTTGATATTTATTGTCCTACTAAATTACCACCATGTACAAGAAAAATCATGCTTTCCTATTTCTTCCAACACCACTTAAAGTTGTCTGACTACTGATGTGTAAAATAGCCTCCTTGCATACAATTTAAACACTTGTTACCCCGCCGTGTGCCGGCCACTCCCAGCCCTAAGTGTCACCCCCGTGCCGGCCAATTTTTTATTTTTCGGGGGGAGGCTTAAATGATAGATTTTGATGTGAAAAAAAAAACGACTATGGCCATAAAAAAAACTCACCGGAAGCTTGAAGTGCGTTTTTCGTAGTCTCTCTGGCCACCCGCAGGTGTGAGCGGGCAGGGAATCCCCAGCTGCGGTGAGAGAAAACCCGTTTTCTATGCAAGGTAAACTCAGGTATTCTTGCCAACGTGGCTCAGGGAAGGTATAGGAATGGTCTTAACACTTATCTGTCCACTTCTCACCCACAAAAAAAATCTTATTATTTCATAAAGAAATCGTGTTTTTTGGGGGAAAAAATCACTTACTCATGCAACACTCTACATATCACTATGAATGCATTGTCTTGCAGTTACGAGAAAATATGCTTAACTTGACTTCACAATGTACAGCCCTTTCACTTACAGTAAATTATTTACAACATGCCTTCAGTATACACAAACATTACCAGAGTATTTTTGATCCTCTCACTCTGAACATATCGTCTAACACTTATGAGAACATACATAAAACTTTACTCCACGACGTTCAGTTCTTACACTTACGAGAAAATATTTATGTTATCACTGTATGCAGTACTTATAATAACACTTCCTGAGCGTCTTTTTTCGTTTTACAACACTTTTTGAGCGTCTTTTTATCGCTCGTCATTACCACACTATTGTTTCTCAATGGTTAGCCAGAGTGTGTTACTCCTCGAAGCATGGGTATACACACAGTCCTACATCACACTCTGCACACATATAACTTGAGTCCTTCCTCTGAGTAAGTGGTCTTACAGTACTTTTGCACACACGTGACACCTCCGCTAGGGATTCTGACTTGTTGCACTTAGAGGGACGATTTTGGGGCAGTGACTAGAAGTGAGGCGGAGAGGTGTGGCGGCGGTGTGGCAGTGGCGAGCAACACTTCTATCTTCCCCATATTCCCCTACTATCTCCCGCACCAGCTCGCGAATATAGCCCTCGAATGTCTCTTGGATGCCAGTGGTCTGTGTGAGGACGGTGATGTCAAGGAGATGGAAGAATAAATTTATATACCACTTCATCGTGGGCCTGGCACAGTAAAAGCTGGAAATCATTGCATCTGACTGATCCACCTGTCGCATATTCACATTGTATGCCAAGACAGGTTCTGCTTTCCAGACGAGGTGCCACCCTTCTGACCTGTAATCTATACTGTCTGTGTGGTGTACAAGAGGCTGATGAACAGACGAGAGGAGGGATACTTCGCGGTTGTGGTGCCATGCTGTTGTGAGGATATTATGTGCTTTGTAAAAAACAACCTCATTTTTCTGTAATTTCCTCCACCTTCACCATGTGCCGACGGTTCTTCTTTACAGTGCCGCACAGACCAGTTTCGTGCAGGTGAAGGTACCCGGCGAGAAGGGGGCTTGTGTACCAATTATCTAGGTATAAGACGTGCCCACGATGAAGGTATTCCTCGATCATCATTTTTATCACAGCCCCTGAGAATCCCAAACTTCTATCTTCTGTGATGTCCGTCTGAACAACTGTGTACAGGACTATGTCCTGCACATACCCAGTCTTACAGTCGCACATCACGAAGATTTTGAAGTCAAACCTGTGTCTTTTGCTGGGGATATACTGACGAAAAGGAATATTACCTCTTCATAGCACTAGACTCTCGTCTATGACGAGGTCTCAGTATGGAGAGAAAGAGGTACAGAATTTCTCTTGAAGGTGATCAAAAACCAGACGTATCCTCCTCATCCTGTCCATGTTGTTTGCGTTAGCAGGGTCAAGGGTGTCAAAAAAATGAAGACTGCTCAGAATGTACTGAAAACGATTCCTTCCCATCCCCTTACCAAAAGATGGTGTCACCATTACTGGATCCACAGTCCAATTTGAAGGAAGCTGATTTTTTTTCAATATCCCCATCAAAAGCACAAGTGCTAGGAACACATACATTTCACCTATGGTCACGTCAGGTTCAAACAATCGGCTGTGTTGTGTCTGTGTTGTTCCTCCACGTTCAAATACAGCAAAGGTTTTGGTCAGGGCCACAATCTTCAAAATAAACTCCACAGGAAAGTAGTTCCTGAAAAAGTCAAGCTTACTGGAGGTATGGTGAAGTTCATGGACACTACACCCGGCCTCATTTTCGTGGGTGAACGGGTGAATGTGGGGGACTAAGTCACTACAGTCCTCCCACTCCCACGTTGTTTCCTCCTCATCATCATCATCGCCTCCATGTTCCACTGGCTGTGTGGAAGCATGGGAAAGTGTGGGGAATGGAGGAAGAGTTTTACGTGAGGTACTGGATGTGGGGAAGAGGGAAGACTGTCCTGAGGTGCTGGGCTGAGCTGGGTCACGGGGAGGCAAGGGAGAGCGCGGGTGAGATGAGTCACTCTCCCCCAACAATGGAACTTTCCCAAATCTTCCACGCTTCCTCCACACACTTTCCTCCCTGCGTGGTGAAATTCTTTGCCTCCCCAACCACCCCTCAACTGCAGGACTACCTTCCTCCTCCCTTTCCTCCTCATTGTCCTGATGTGAAAGGTGACGACGTGGAGGTGGCCTCCTACCATGTGTTGCCCTAGTGTAGTCCACATTCCTGGATTTTCTAGGTGAGGGAATTTCATCATCACTACTACTTTCCTCCTCAGGCTGGATGTAGTCCTTATCCTGTGTGTCGTCATCCTCCAGATCATTTTCCCCAGTGTAGGGAACCCTCAGGAGGTCCTGAATCTCCTCGTCAGAGAGACCGCTACGAGACATCACCTCACTGTATGACTGACACAAGCAGAGTGAGGCAGAGCAAGCGTGAGGCAGGAGCGCGTGGGTGTATGGGTCAGGCCACCTGAGGGCAGATAGAGGAAGGGTAGCCCTACAAGCACACCAATTGTTTCGCGCCTAGCTTGAAAATTGCGGTCACAATGAATTTTTGGAATAGAGACCATTTTAAAATGGCACTGGCACTGAGTGCGCAATTACTTCAGATCGTTTTAAAATGGCACTGGCGCAGGGTAGGTTAAAGGAGCCTGATTTGTATATACCGGTAAAAATACTAGAAATATTTGAACCTTCCCAAAAATCTGGTGGACCGGTTCTTAAGAACCTCAGTTTCACATATGTGCGAAAACATAATACTGGAATGAAATTACAAAGCATCCACACTAAAAGTCGGGAGGGGGAGGGGAATTAATACAGAACTGAATAAGATCTTACAAAAATACACTAATAATCTTGGCAAGTATATTACCTTCTCTTTTTTGTCAGCTAGAAGGAAATCTTCAACCAAAATGCAATAATCATCAGCATCAGTGAGCATCAGAACAGGCACTGGAAATCAAAAAAACATCAGTATAATAATGACTGATTTTTTTAGGAACAAATTAAGGATTTTTAAAATTTAATGAACTCAGTAGGTACAGGATACATTTACCTGTAAGATAGTGACACTGGTCTGACACGATTTACAACATTATCTAACGTAGTTTGGCCTGAAAACTGCATTTTCATATTTCCCAAATGGTGGTTTTGAACTAAAAAAAAAAAAAAAAAAATCCAAGCTTGATCACCCTGGCTTCTCACTGCCACTGTACCCAATTCACATCAACTTGTCATCTCTCCATCTTGAAAGCTTAGTTACAGCCAGAGATTAGCACAAGAACATGTCCCTGCCCACAAAAAAAATGTCATCCTTGATCTGCCCCACCCCATCTCCCGCTCCATCTCACCCATATACACTTTGCTATTCAGTCTCATCTTCAGCTCTCTCCACGTGGCCAAACCATCTCAGAGTATTTTTCTTATCATACTCTGATACAATCGAAATAATGCCACAATGGTCCTTTTCATCATCATTTATTAATTTTGTGTATCCATATAACTCGACATATTATATTCAAACAACACATTTCCTCAGCTCTCTCATCCTTGACTTATGATGTTCCATCAGGGTACAAACTTCAATTTTAACGTTGGAGTGGGACTCAGATTGCTGTCATTATCACTTTTCTATTTCGTGTCAGTGCTTTGAGTGAACTAGCAACCTCTCTTTCCCGTTGCACCCTCTCGATCCCTTAACCCATCCCGTGCCAGTGCTGATTTAAAATGGTCTGACATAATTGCGCGGTCAGTGACAGTGCCGTTTTAAAATGGTCTCGATTTCAACAATTCATCGTGACCACAATTTTGAAGCTAGGTGTGCAAAAATTGGTGTGCTTGTAGGGCAACCCTTCCTCTATTTGCCCTCAGGCGGCCTTGACATAAACCCAAGCACTCCCGCCTCACGCTCGTTCTGCCTCACTCAGCCTGTGTCAGTCATACAGTTCAATGATGTCTCGCTGCGGTCTCTCTGACGAGGAGATTCAGGACATTCTGAGGGTTCCCTACACTGGGGAAAGTGATCTGCAGTATGACGACATGCAGGTTAAGGACTACATCCAGCCTGAGGAGGAAAGTAGTAGCGATGACGAAATTCTCTCGCCTAGAAAATCCAGGTATGTGGGCTACACTAGGGCAACACATGGTAGGAGGCCACCTGCACGTTGTTGTCCTTCACATCACGACAGTGAGGAGGAAAGGAAGGAGGAAGGTAGTCCTGTAGTTGAGGGATGGTTTTCACCCCGTGGGGAGGACCGTGTGAAGAGGAAGCGTGGAAGACTTGGGAAAGTTCCATTGTTGGGAGAGTGACTCATCTCACCCGCGCTCTCCCTTGCCCCCACGTGACCCAGCTCAGCTCAGCACCTCAGGACAAAGTCTTCCCACCTTCCCCATACCCAGCACCTCCCATGAAACTCATCCCCCATTCCCCACACTTCCCCATGCTTCCCCACAGTCTGAGGAATACAGAGGCGATGATGAAGAGGAGGAAACAACGTGGAAGTGGGAGGACAGTAGTGAATTTGTCCCCCCACATTCACCCATTCACACATGAAAATGAGGCTGGTTGTAGTGTCCACGAACTTCACCATACCTCCAGTAGGCTTGACTTTTTCAGGAACTACTTTCCTGTGGAGTTTATTTTGAAGATTGGTGCCCTGACCAACGCCTTTGCTGCATTTGAACGTGGGGGAACAACACAGACACGACACAGCCGATTGTTTGAACCTGACGTGGCCCTGGGTGAAATGTATGTGTTCCTAGCACTTGTGCTTTTGATGGGGATATTGAAAAAATATCAGCTTCCCTCGTATTGGACTGTGGATCCAGTAATGGTGTTTACTGGAGACACCATTTTTTGGTAAGGTGATGGGAAGGAATCGTTTTCAGTACATCCTGAGCCGTCTTCATTTTTTTGATATCCTTGACCCTGCTAATGCAAGCAACACGGACAGGATGAGGAGGATATGTCTGGTTTTTGATCAACTTCGAGAGAAATTCTGTACCTCCCTCTCTCCATAGAGAGACCTCGTCATAGACGAAAGTCTAGTGCTATGGAGAGGTAATATTGCTTTCGTCAGTATATCCCCAGCAAAAGACAAAGATTTGGCTTCAAAATCTTCGTGATGTGCGACTGTAAGACTTGGTATGTGCAGGACAGACATAGTCCTTACACAGGTGTTCAGACGGACATCACAGAAGATAGAAGTTTGGGACTCTCAGGGGCTGTGGTAAAAACAATGATCGAGGAATACGTCCATCGTGGGCATGTCTTATACCTCGATAATCGGTATACAAGCCCTCTTCTCGCCTGGTACCTTCACCTGCACGAAACTGGTCTGTGTGGCACTGCAAAGAAGAGCCGTCGGCACATGATGAAGGTGGGGAGGAAGCTTCAGAAAAATGAGGTTGTTTTTTACAAAGCACATAATATCCTCGCAACAGCATGGCACCACAACGGCGAAGTATTCCTCCTCTCGTCTGTTCATCGGCCCCTTGTACACTGCACAGACAGTATAGGTTACAGGTCAGAAGGGCGGCACCACGTCTGGAAACCAGAACCTGTCTTGGCATACAATGTGAATATGCGACAGGTGGATCAATCAGATGCAATGATTTCCAGCTTTTACTGTGCCAGGCCCACGATGAAGCAGTATAAACAATTATTCTTCCATCTCCTCGACATCACCGTCCTCAGCGCTCACTAACTCCATGCACATACCGCTGGCATCGAAGAGACCTTCGAGGGCTATATTCGCGAGCTGGTGCGGGAGATAGTGTGGGAATATGGGGAAGATAGAAGTGCTGCTTGTCACCGCCACACCTCCACAACACCTCTCCGCCTCACCTCTAGACTCTTCCCCAAAATCGTCCCTCCAAGTGCAACATGTCAGAATCCCAAGCGGAGGTGTCACATGTGTGCAAACAGCACTGTAAGGCCACATACTCAGCGGAAGGACTCATGGTATATGTGTGCAGAGTGTGATGTAGGACTGAGCGTATACCCATGCTTCGAGGAGTACCACACTCTGGCTAACTATTGAGAAACAATAGTGTGGTAATGACGAGCAATAAAAAGACGCTCAAAAAGTGTTGTAAATATGAAAAAAAGACGCTCAGAAAGTATTATAAGTACTGCATTCAGTGATGACATGTTGTAAATATTTTCTCGTAAGTGTAAGGACTGAACATTGTGGAGTAAAGTTTTAATTATGTTCTTGTAAGTGTTAGACGCTATATTCACAGTGAGATGATCAAAAGCACTCTGGTAATGTTTGTGTACACTGATGGCATGTTGTAAATAATTTACTGTAAGTGAAAGGGCTGTAAATTGTGAAGTCACGTTAAGCATATTTTCTCATAACTGTGTTACATAGCCTATGATTTCATCATCCTTTGTATAATTCTAACGTAATGTGCATGTTTGATCACGATTCGCCTCGTGGCTTCCATAGTGACCAGGCTTGCGTGTTCTACCTCACTCCCCCCTTCTCCCCTTTATAGTAGAGTAAGTCGTTCTTTCTGTTGTTCAGAGCAGGAGTGTCAACTCTTCGTCCTCTGTGCCCTCATTTGCGCGTCCTTCTTGCAAGTTGAATCAAGCTCTGCTGGCCCCCTATATAATGAGCTCAGTCTCTGCATTAGGGCCACTTAGATCTACTCCTCCTTTTGTTCACATCTCTGTCCTCCCCTGTATAGTGTATTATTATCTTTGTGAGTGCTCAGGAAGTCTCCAGCCATCTAGCTGCTGTATAATTTGAGTATAAGTGTTGTTACCATTTTTCTTGTACTGTATGGCCAAAGGCGTTAGTTCGTGGGCCTGGTAAGGTTTTTGTGATTCATGTAGAGTTTTTGATGTCAGCCAGTGTTAATATTATTTTGTATCTGTAATAGTATTATATCTTGCATTAACTGAGCATTATCCGGTTTTCTCATTTTTATCAGGGCTGACTTAGATAAATTTACTCTTGCTAATTTCGTGTTAATAGAGGCTATTGCAGTTAACCATATATGTAACCTGTTTTGCCATTACATTATCCTTATGAGTTCTGAATGTTTAGTTGTTAGTTTGAACATTAAACTTTAACTTGTAATTTTACCTAACTCTTTTGTTTTGAACCTGGAACTTTGCAGGACAGTAGTGATTTTAGTATTCTCACTTGAAGTGTTCATTATCTCTCTCTGTTCCGTAACATAAATTTGGCGACCTCTTATCAGGATATTCAGGATATTATCATAAGGATATTTTGATATTTTGTGACTGTGATTTATTCATGATGTCTACTATTACTACTCTTGAAGCCAAAGATTTTTTGTCAAATGTGCAAACAGTGTGTGATGTAGAAAACAGAACAAAGAATGAACTTAAGCTTGTTGCTCAACAATTGGGAATTGCTCTTCGCTCTCATCATTCTAAAGATCAAATTGTTGACATGATTAATAAAAGCTTGTTTAATGTAACTCCTCCAGATGAGCAAACGCAGATTGAAATAGCTAAGTTACAGCTAGCCCTGCAGGAGGCTCGTGCTAAGGAGGCTGAGTTTCAGGCTCGTGCTAAGGAGGCTGAGTTTCAGGCTCGTGCTAAGGAGGCTGAGTTTCAGGCTCGTTCTAAGGAGGCACAGGCACAGGCACAAATTGAACTTGCTAGGATTCAGGCAGACCATGAGTATCGCATGAAACAAGGTAGAACTGGATCATCTAGCTCTGATGATTTTGATGTGGCTAAAAATGTTAAACTTGTCTCTCCTTTTAATGAATCTGATTTAACAATTTTCAGTTGTTTGAGACGGTAGCTAAAGGTTTTAATTGGCCCAAAAAGTATTGCCCAGTACTCCTTCAGAGTGTTATCACCGGTAAAGCTCAAGTAACTTATGCATCTTTGCCTCAGGATCAATCTGATAATTATGATGTAGTTAAGAGCTTGATTCTTAAGGCCTATGAGCTTGTTCCTGAAGCCTATAGAGTAAAATTTAGGACAACTTAGAAGCAAGATAAGCAATCCCATGTTGAGTATGCAAAAATCAAAGAAGATCTGTTAGAGCAGTGGTTAAATTCTAAGAACGTAAATTCTGATTTTGATAAATTTAAGCAGATGATTTTGCTGGAGAACTTCAAAACGTGTATTAATAAAGATGTAAGCCTATATCTTGATGAGAAAAGAATAGATAATTTGTCTGATGCTGCAGTTTTAGCTGATGAATATGTTCTCACTCACAAGAGATATTCTAAAGAAAAAAGGAAAGCTGAGAGTAAGTACGTTGCCTCTACTCAGAGTACAGGTAACAGGAAAAAGAATAAAGATGATGTTTCTCAGGAAGTAAATACCAGCTTCACCTCTAGATTTCAGAAAAGTAAATGTACTTATTGTAGTAAGCTTGGTCATATCACGGAGAAATGTTTCAGGAGACAGCGTGATGTGAACAAAAAGGAGTCTTAAAATATTCAGGCAATTGGTCTAGTGTCCACCCTTGAGAGTTCCCAGAATTCTTTAACCGAGTTAACTGAACCTGCTTTGAGGGATAAATTAAATTCCCATGATGAAGCTCCTCTTTTGAGCAGTAACGTGGGTGACTTTCTCAAGAGTTCATGTGCTAATTTCCTGTCTGATGGTTTTGTCAGTCCTCTGGACAGTAATGACAGGAATTCAGTTAAAATATATCGTGATACAGGTGCTTGCCAATCCCTTATGCTGACCAGTGTTCTAGGCTCTAATGTTAATTCCTCTGATGAAACTGTAATCTTACACGGTGTAGGGAATAATTACTTCTCTGTCCCTCTGTGCAGAGTGAATTTAGAGTCTGGTTTTGATAATGGTTCCGTTATGGTTGGGTTGGTTGTGACACTCCCAATGTCAGGTTTAACTTTCTTACTTGGAAATGATATTGGTGGAAGTCAAGTGTGTCCAGCTCCTCAGTTGTCTAGTGAACCAGTGACTGTGACCCAGGATTGTGATGTCCCTGATGTGTTCTCTGCATGTGCTGTCACTAGGGCTAAGTCTAAAGTTACTGGTGACTTAGAGGATAATGATGATGATGATGTTATCCTAGCTGACACTTTTCTTGCTAATTTGGACCACTCACCAGATGAGGCAGTACCCCGTAGTGTTGATAATTTGTCTCGTCAAGAGTTGGTTGAGTTGCAGGTTGCTGACCCTGAGTTGAAAGGTCTAGCTAACTCTGCTTGCAGTGAGGAAGAGTCAGCTAATGCTTCTACTTGTTATTATATAAAGTCAGGAGTACTTATGAGAAAGTGGAGACCCCCAGCAGCATCAGCCGACTGTGAATGGGAGGTTGTACATCAAGTTGTCATCCCTCGTGTTTGTAGGCAGGATATCATTAGAGTGGCTCATGATTCTAATTTGGCAGGACACCTTGGAGTGAGGAAGACTGTGGCACGCATTTTTAAACACTTCTACTGGCCAGGTATCTTCAGAGATGTTTCCTGGTATTGTAAGTCTTGTCACACCTGTCAAGTTGTGGGGAAGTGTAATCAGACCGAAAAGGTTGCACCTCTAGTTCCTATTCCTCCTTTTGAGGCTCCATTCACCCGTGTGTTGGTGGATATTATGGGCCCTCTTCCTAAGACTTCTTCAGGATTTTCTTATGTGTTGACCCTCATTGATATGGCTACTCGTTATCCTGAAGCCATTCCACTTAGAAATATCTCAGCAAAGAACATGGTTAAGGAAATGCTAGGGTTCTTCACCAAGTTTGGTCTGCCCAAGGAGGTACAGTCAGACCGGGGAAGTAATTTCATGTCAAATGTTTTCAAGCAGTCTCTGAAAGAGTTGGGCATCACCCAGATCACGTCTTCAGCTTACCATCCCCAGACCCAAGGAGCATTGGAGAGATATCATCAAACACTCAAATCGATGCTCAGGAAATACTGTTTGGAACATCAGAAAGACTGGGATAAAGGTCTTCCATTCATTGTATTTGCTGCAAGAGAATCTCCAAATGAATCACTGGGCTTCTCACCCTTTGAACTACTGTTTGGCCATGAAGTAAGAGGACCCCTTAAGCTACTCAAGGAATGCTGGCTGTCGGAGGAAGATGACGTCAACCTGTTGGAGTATGTGATGAAGTTCAAAGAACGGCTGTCTACTGCTTTACAGCTGGCGAGAGAGAATTTAGGAGCTGCTCAGGAGAAGATGAAGACTTGGTATGATAAGAAGTCCAGGTTACGCCATTTTCAGCCAGGAGATCAGGTTTTGATTCTGCTACCAGTGCATGGGCAACCTCTTCAAGCCAAGTTTAGTGGTCCTTATTTCGTGGAGAAGAAACTCAATGATGTCAACTATGTCATTGCCACACCAGATCGTAGAAAGAACAAGCAACTTTGTCACATCAACATGCTAAAGTTATATCACAGGCGGGACGAAAATAACCCAGTCTGCACTGTAGCTGTTCCACCTGAGTCTGCAAGTGAAGTTCTCCCATGCAGCATGAGCCTGATTGATAGTTTGGGGAAGAATCCTGATAACATGAATGATCTCCAGACTAAGCTTTCTCATCTAGCTCCCGAGGAAAGGCAGGAGTTTTCGGCATTACTGGAGGAGTACCCGCAAGTGTTCCGTGCCACTCCATGAAGAACCACTGTGTTGATGCATGATGTCGATGTTGGAGACACAAAGCCAATTAAACTGCCTCCTTACCGTGTGAACCCAGTGAAAGTTCCTTTCATCCAGAAGGAGCTTGGCTACCTGTTGGACCACAAGAAGATTGAGCCCTGTCAGAGCGAGTGGAGTTCTCCTGTCACTCTAGTCCCTAAGCAAGGGGGGTCACAGCGGCTTTGCATCGACTACAGACGTATTAATCAGATAACCAAAACAGACACTTACCCTCTCCCTCACGTGGAAGATTGCATAGGCAAGATCGGAAAGGCTAGGTACATAAGTAAGTTTGATTTGTTAAAGGGATACTGGCAAGTACCTATGACTGAACGTGCTAGGGAGATCTCATGTTTTGTAACACTAGGAAAGACTTTTGCATGTTCTGTAATGCCATATGGTATGAAGAATGCACCAGCCACTTTTCAGAAGCTCATGAATGTTGTAACAGAGGGTTTGGCAGGGTGTGTTGTTTATATTGATGATGTATTAATCTTCAGTGACAACTGGAAAGATCACCTATGCCATGTCAGTAAATATCTTGAGTGTTTGGTTCAGGCTAATCTTGTAGCTAATTTATCAAAGTGTGAGTTTGGTCAAGCTAAAGTTCAGTACCTTGGTACGTAATTGGTGATTGACACGTTGCACCACCAGGAGCTAAGGTTCAGGTTATAAGTGATCTTCCCAGACCTAAAAGTAGGAAAGAGCTACAAAGATTTTTGGGAATGGTAGGTTATTACAGGAGATTTGTTCTTAACTTTTCAATTCTTGTATCACCACTTACAGACCTACTGAAAAAGGGAGTTAAATTTGTCTGGACCGATAACTGTGAATCCTCTTTCAGTAAACTTAAAACTATCCTATTAAGTCAGCCAGTGCTCGCTACTCCAAATTTTGCTAAGCCTTTTAAGATGGCTGTTGACGCAAGTGATACAGGAGCTGGGGCTGTTTTGCTGCAAGAGGATGATCAGGGTATTGAACACCCTGTATGTTATTACAGTAAGAAGTTCACTCCACCTCAAAAGAACTACTCAACTGTTGAGAAAGAGTTTTTGTCTTTGATTTTGGGTTTACAGCATTTTTCATTTTATTTGTGTTCTGGTTTTGACCCCATAGTCATTTATACCGATCATAACCCACTGAAATTCCTTAGTAAGTTTAAAGATAAAAATCAGAGATTGACAAGATGGAGTTTACTTCTGCAGGAGTATTCATTAGACAAACAACATGTCAAGGGAAAAGAAAATGTTATTGCAGATTGCTTATCTAGGTTTTAGACGGATTGTTTTAGAGTAATAAGAAATTTCCTTTGTAAATTTCTTTTTCTTTGTGGGGAGGTGTTACATAGCCTATGATTTCATCATCCTTTGTATAATTCTAACGTACAGTATGCTGCATGTTTGATCACGATTCGCCTCGTGGCTTTCATAGTGACCAGGCTTGCGTGTTCTACCTCACTCCCCCCTCCTCCCCTTTATAGTAGAGTAAGTCGTTCTTTCTGTTGTTCAGGGCAGGAGTGTCAACTCTTCGTCCTCTGTGCCCTCATTTGCGCGTCCTTCTTGCAAGTTGAATCAAGCTCTGCTGGCCCCCTATATAATGAGCTCAGTCTCTGCATTAGGGCCACTTAGATCTACTCCTCCTTTTGTTCACATCTCTGTCCTCCCCTGTATAGTGTATTATTATCTTTGTGAGTGCTCAGGAAGTCTCCAGCCATCTAGCTGCTGTATAATTTGAGTATAAGTGTTGTTACCATTTTTCTTGTACTGTATGGCCAAAGGCGTTAGTTCGTGGGCCTGGTAAGGTTTTTGTGATTCATGTAGAGTTTTTGATGTCAGCCAGTGTTAATAATATTTTGTATCTGTAATAGTATTATATCTTGCATTAACTGAGCATTATCCGGTTTTCTCATTTTATCAGGGCTGACTTAGATAAATTTACTCTTGCTAATTTCGTGTTAATAGAAGCTATTGCAGTTAACCATATATGTAACCTGTTTTGCCATTACATTATCCTTATGAGTCCTGAATGTTTAGTTGTTAGTTTGAATATTAAACTTTAACTTGTAATTTTACCTAACTCTTTTGTTTTGAACCTGGAACTTTGCGGGACAGTAGTGATTTTAGTATTCTCACTTGAAGTGTTCATTATCTCTCTCTGTTCCGTAACAACTGTAAGACAATGCATTCACAGTGATACGTATAGTGTTGCATGAGTAAGTGATTTTTTCCCCAAAAAACACGATTTCTTTATGAAATAATAAGATTTTTTTTTTTTTTTTGTGGATGTGAAGTGGACAGAAAAGTGTTAAGACCATTCCTATACCTACCTTCCCCGAGTCACGTTGGCGAGAATACCTGAGTTTACCTTGCACAGAAAACGGGTTTTCTCTCACCACCGTTGGGGATTCCCCTCCTGCTCACACCTGTGGGCGGCCAGAGGGACTACGAAAAACGCACTTCAAGCCTCCGGTGAGTTTCTTTTATGGTCATATTCGTTTTTTTTTTTTTCACATAAAAATCTATCATTTTAGCTTATAATTAAAAAAAAAAAAAAAAAAATTGGTCGGCATGGGGGTGACACTTAGGGCTTGGAGTGTCCGGCACATGGCGGGTTAAACTTCTTAACTTCCATCCTTACTCGCGGCGGGTTAAACTTCTTAACTTCCATCCTTACTCACCATATTGCCCATGCACTTGAATGTACTCACAGTCTCCATTTTCTTACTCTTTTGCATCATTGTGCATTTTATGACCATTTCTGTCTAACATCATAACTTTAACCTTCCGTTACCTACATATAATGCCAATCCTTCACTAAGCCTTGTAGATCTCATTCATCTTGCCTTAGCAACACAGTACCGTCAGGAAACAACGGTTCCCAAACTCTATGCTCTCTCATTAGACATTCCAACACTTTCCTCTCTACCTTGAATCTCTTATAACTCCGGCCATATATAAACTGACCAATCATGAGGACATGACACATCCCTGTTTCAGTCCAATATTCTTTTCAAACAACTCACTTAGTTCACACTCTACATACACTGCAGCTCTAGTGTCCTTTTACATACTCTTCACAGCATCAACATCTTCCAGTCTACTCCATTGATCAAACCTTGTTTATTAGATCTGTCTTATGCTTTCTCCAGATCCATGAAGATAGCATGCAACTTCTTTCTCCTCTCTAAACAGTTTGCCACAAAACATCTTAAAACCAACATCTGATCTACGAAACCTCCCTTGTTCATTTTCAACAAAGCCTCAGTTATTTTCCTCTCTTGATAAGTATCCTAATATATATTGTTGCCACTACACTGGGTAGACAAATACCTCTATAACTGTCACGCGCTTTACTTTCCCAATTTCTTTTAAATGGAGGAACAACTATTCTGAACGTACAATCCTCTGGGACCTACTTTCCTCCCAGACCAATCTACGCGTCTTTCCTGTCCTTTTTATCATTTTTTTTCGCCCATATTCCAGCATTTCACCATACACCCCGTGATATCCCGGGGTTTTCTCCCTTTTCTCTTTCTTCATTGTTTCAGATACTTTCTTCTTCTTACTGATATTCCTCCTTCTCCGTATTTGCCTCTCTTTTCCCGGCCATTCTGCAACCATTTCTACTTGCACTAATTTTTTTCTCTATATTCAATAGTTCCTTAAAGTGTTCTCTCCAGCTGCTTAACTCCTTCCCCTTATCCACCATAATTCTGCCATTCTTATCTTTCACTCGTCCCCGTCTATTGCTTCCCTTCTCAGCCTGATTAACTTTCTTGACTTCTCTCTAAAATAGTTTCTTACATTCCGCCCAATTTACACTCAAATTTCTTCCAATCTCTTCATCCACTCTTCTCTTATGCTCTCCCTCCCTCTGCCTGCTTAATACAGTATATCTAATTTCTGACATGTTTCTGGGCAAATAAGTCACTTGGGAGTATGGACCGATCTTTCCCACGACAGAAAGGTACGAAACAGAGGATGAGTGAAACACCTTTTGGGCGAGTGTAGAGGTATAACTATAGTCGCGGGGCGCGACTCAGAGGTTATTATTATCGTGCCCTGGCAACCTACCGTTGAAAAGTGTGTCTGATTTCGTGTATAACATGAGACGCATGTGATTCGTGTATAATATGTTCGTGTATAATAATACTCGTGTATAATATACTCGTGCATAATAGTAAAATTCGTGTACAATATGATACGAAATCGGACGCACTTTTGAATGGTACGTTGCCAGGGTACGATAATGGCAACCTCAAAGTCATGCGCCGCAACTATAGTAATGAGCTTCTTAGTATTTTATGTATCCTCTTGATAACCTTGATCATGTTTGTCTTACATGTGTACTCACCAGTTAGGGGACGGTGGTCTCTCTGTCTTGTGTTTGTATTAGATTGCCTCAGACACCATAACACTAGCGATTGATGTTTCCCTAAGTGTACACGTGGTTGTAACCTGTCTCCTATACCTCACCAGTGATGTAATTTAAAGCAATGTTGACACATGAAAAGCCGATAATGAAACTGAGTAAAGGTACTGTCATTTAAAGGCTTGAAGGCTGTCAGTCTTTTCTGTAGTTTATCATCGTCATCATCATCATCATAATCATCTTTGTAACTGGAGGTCCCCAAGGGGAGAATCAGACAAGCCGGGAGCCGATACATATCTAGCGCTGCTCGGAATATGACCTTGACCTTGACCTACTTTCACCAATTTTGAACTCGTAGATTTTCATCCCTACTACACACCTGTAAAATTTTGTGATGATAACTTGAGCGATTACACACAGACCTTGACCTAGTTTTACCAATTTCGAACTTAGGATCGATTTTTTTTCCATGCTACACACCTCAAAAATTTTCTGATGATATTTTGAACTGTTGCAAGGTTTCCGTGCTGACATAACTACAGACAGAAGGACAGACAGACAGACAGACAGAGAAACTAACTGAAAACATTACCAGCTACGCTGTTGCGGCTAGTTAATATGAGCATTTTATTCCTTCCGAAGGTATGAGGCAAGGCATTACCTTTCAAAATGTTTATGTTTATGTTAGCTGGTGTCAATTTAAGTTAATGAAATGGAATTCGGACTGTTTGGCCACTTGGCTCCAAGAATGTGGTTTATCACATCCTGACGATCGCACAATAACGTCTCATTCTGTTTAACCTCTTTTGCGTCTTTCTTGGGTCTAGTGGATAAGGTCATCGAAATTATATTATGCAATAAATTATATCCGTATGACTGATGCTGTGACTTAGTGATGACGAAACTAAAAGTGGAATAAATCAGTGGCTCAGTGAGTGGTGATATTGATGGAGAAATTAAGTTAAAGTGATAATGAAAGTGAAATCATTAGGTGATTAAGTGGTACGATAGTACTGGAGTGATTTAATGAGTGCTAGTGAGAGTGGAAAAAATGAGTGGCTGAGCGATTGTTATGAGAGTGATGGTAATGATTCAATGAGATGTGTAACCCCAATCTGTCTGATCGAGAAAACCTTCTCTGATTCGGTGACGAAAAAAAACCGCCACTCGACTCTGGCTCCCATTTGTGGGTTAGTGTGTAGCATGAGTACTTAGCATTGGACCGAGCAGAGGTAACTGTGGTAACCAGACTGAAGTAGTGGCTTCCTATCCCTGGACAATAAATGGATTGCCCAATAAAGGCTCAAGCCTAAATTACGAAGAAAGGAGCAGATAATAAGCATTTCATGGCGTCTGTCCCTGTACACACACGGCAGTAAATTTCTGACCAGGGATGAGCCACTTTCTTCACCTGACAGAGGGGAGCACAATCGAACATCTTTGAGCCGCAGTGAGGACGAGTCTCGTGAAGCAGTTGAGTGGTTGGAACTAGAGTTCACTTCATCACTGGCTCACACAGTTGCCTACACTAATTTTTTTCCAATGATTTCCTCCATCCAAGTGTGGGGAAAGAAGCATAAATGATGATGATCATGATGAAGATCATGTATATACTGCATAAATTTTGTGTTTAGTGTGTGTGTGTGTGTGTGTGTGTGTGTTTGTGTGTGTGTGTTGATAGACGTAGCCGAGGTGTTAATTAGATAGAGGGAGTTTGTAGGTATATCGTAGATGTATCGAAGGTCGCAACTCGCAAGTCACCAGTGTTGATAGTGCTGCCTTTGTAGATAATCGTAGCTCAGGAAGTGGAGATTAATGTGGGCAGCTATTGATAAAATCGTGAGGCGTTGGAAAGCTCGTAGTGGAGTAGGTGACGGTCTGTCTCACTGGTCTCTGTCTACCTTGTAAGGTTGGTGTGATGAGTTATAGGCACTCTTGCGTTACGGAGTTTATTGCACATAGTTATATCGAAATGTGAATGACAGCGTAACTTAACGTGATGGCAACCCTCCTACCTGACCCTATCTCCTGCCTTCTGCCCTTGATTGTACTCTCGGGCTCTTTGACTGTGCCCTCCGAAATCTGATAATATATACAGCTCAGTGGTTATGTAGTCTTCCATGGGAGTAGACTGTAGCACCAGTCGAGCAAGGCAGTACTCCCAAGGTGCATGGAAAGCTGATAACAGGGAGAGCTGGAGCTCCTGTTTCATCAGCCCTCTGGACTAGTTCCTGACCATCCCCTTTTGCTGAACCTTTTCAGTGTCTCGGTAACACAGAGAGTAGGCCAGCATGCTCTCGAAGTTTCTCTGTCAGCACCAATCTACATTCACAGTACACACTACACTTCCTTTTCAAAATTAAAAAAAGAAAAATGATAGAAATCATACCTTGGAGTCCCCAGGGGGGGGGGACCATAAATGCCCCCACCATCCTCCCCTCTCCATGTGACGACTCCTCCGCGTGCCTGGAACCACTGTCTGACTCACTTCTTCATTTCTGCAACATTTGCAGCCTTTCCTCTAACTTTCTCTCTGTTGAACACCACCTCTCCTTCTCTAAACCTCACCTTCTCTTTTTAGCCCGGAGTCAGCATTCTGAGGAAACTGACAGCAAACCCTTTTCTATATCCTTATACTTTTTCTATACTCATTTCTAAGCCAAAGGTGGCTGTTCTGTATATGTACGCAACGACTTATCTTGCTCTCATGTTCCTGAACTTGATTCTTCTGAATTCACTACTCTCTGGCTTCGGCTCTCCTGTCATTCTTTGACTAAAATCTATCTGCTCCTAACTTTTCTATCAAAATTTTTTTGACTATCTTCCATGATGGAACACATTCTATCCATTTCTTCTTTCTCTGAACCCTCTGGACTCAATTCAGAGTCTGAGAGGGCACCCGAGGTGCCAGCCCAGTCTGGCACCTCCTACCCAGAGGTGTCGGATGTTTCACTTCCGGTGGCCTCTGGAGACCTGCCCACACCAGATCATGATGCACCTCCTCAGCTGCGTGCAACACTACCCTCTCACTCTGGTGCAACAGGGTCTGGGTCCTTAGGTCCTAAGAGGGCTCAGTCACTTGTTGCTGGGGAGTCTGGCAAGACGGAAGCTGAAGCTGATGGTCCGCGTGTGAACCAGTCCCTGCCTGGAGAGAATGTCCAGTCGACCCTTGGTGCTTCAGATCCGAGTCTCGCTATGCCACCTTCGCAGAGGTCTGACCCTGTGCAATCCATTTTCACCTCTAGGACTTCTGGTGTTTTCACTAGTCACCCTACTCCACCAAGGCCACCATCCAGGCCACCTTCCAGACTGGCTGGTGTGCCACCTCAAAAGAAAAGTATAATGACACCTCCTTCAATCAAAGCCCGGCACAGTGGTACCAAGCAGCCCACTTCAAAAAGCAATATTAAGCAACGACATGCCTCCAGTGGCTTGTCTCTAATAGGGCTGTCTAGCCTGTTATCCTAATTGTTCCTTCACCATGGGTACTATGGCATACTCGAATTCCATCCTACACTGGAATTGTCACGGGCTACGTAGTATTGGGAGTTGCGGACCCTCCTGATTGCCTCTCCTTTGTGTGTGTGTCTCCAAGAAACCCTTGTCGGTTTTGCCACTCCCCATGCACCTCCTTGGTACAGTGTGTTTTACTCTGCACCGGCCCAGGGCCCAGTTGGTGGTACTGCTGTCTTGGTGAGGGCTAATGTCCCTCATCAAAAGGTTCACCTCCAGTCTGATCTCCAGTGTGTTGCTGTACAGTTGTATGCCCACCGCTGGTATACTGTCTTTTGCATTTATTTACCACCCAGCGCAGTAGTTAGTAAAGCAGACCTTGAAGACCTCCTCAGACAATTACCTAAGCCCTTTCTCCTCCTGGGGGACTTTAACGGTTGCCACCCTTTGTGGGGTGACTGTCTAATTAACCAACGTGGGCATTTATTGGCATCCTTATTGGAGGATGAGGATCTCTCCCTGCTGAATACTGGCAAGTTTACGCATTTTCATCCTCAGATGAATACATTTACCGCATTTGACCTCTCTGTCTGTTCTCCTGACTGCCTCCTGGATTTCACCTGGGAGGTTCTGAGGGATCTGCATGGGAGTGATCACTTTCCTATCCTCCTTACTGCAGCAGTATCTAGTCCTTGTTCCCGTCTCCCGAGGTGGAAGTTGGATAAGACGGACTGGTCCCTTTTTTTCTTCCTTGATTTCTATTGGTGTTTCTATAGAAGACTTTCCACATATAGATGAAGCTGTTTCGTTCTTTACATCTGTTATTCATTCTGCTGCCCTCCACGCTGTTCCAAGAACCTCTGGCACGTATAACTATCGCCCTGTCCCGTGGTGGAATAAGGATTGTAGTATTGTTGTACGTGCCAAAAAGACAGCATTTTCATATTATCGTAGATACAAAACAGAACATTATCTTGTCGAATTCAGGAGGGCACATGCTAGGGCACGCCTGGTCCTCAAACAAGCCGGGCGAGACTCTTGGATGGCTTATGTGTCATCTGTAAACTCTAAGACACCAGTGTCTCAGGTGTGGAAGAGGGTACAAAAGATTTCGGGAAAATTTCCACAACGCAGGTCCCCTGTGCTGCTGTCGAATGGTGAGCCTGTTGGTGACCCTGAGGCTGTGGCCAATATTTTTGCTTCTGCCTTTGCAGTAGTCAGCCATAGAGATGCTAGCACTCCAGTTTTTGCCAGACACAGGGACATAGAAGAGGCTAGGGTATTGAACTTCCATTCCGGGAGGGGAGAGTCTTACAACCTCCCTTTCTCTTCCCATGAACTCCAATCTGCTCTTTCCCTTTGTCACGACAGCTCACCAGGGTCAGATGATATTCCCTATGCAATGCTTCGGCACCTGGGTGATGATGCACTGTCTTTTCTCCTCAGGCTTTTTAATAGAATCTGGAGAGACTCTTCTCTTCCTACCTCTTGGTTCGAAGCTGTTGTCCTGCCATTCCAGAAGCCAGGGAAGACAGGTTCCAGTCCTCTAGAATATCGACCAATTGTCCTTACATCATGCTTGTGTAAACTGTTTGAAAAGACGGTCAATTCACGCTTAATATATTTCCTCGAAAGGAATGACTGTCTCTCTCAATGTCATTCTGGTTTTCGCAAATATCATTCGACGACAGATGCACTTGTCCGCCTAGAGGCTGCAGCATGTGATGCTTTTGCCAGAAAGCAGCATCTGGTGTGCGTCTTCTTTGACTTAGAAAAGGCATATGATACTACATGGCGGTTTGGTATTATCAAGCAGCTTCATTCTTTAGGTTTATGAGGTAGGCTGCCCCTATTTATATTAGACTTTCTGCGTGACTGTTCATTAAGGGTTCGAATTGGTGACACTCTGTCTCCTTCGTACCCTCAGGAAGAAGGCGTGCCTCAAGGAAGTGTCCTTAACACGACCCTTTTTGCTATAGCATTAGATGGTATTCTGTCCTCTATTCCAGATGAGGTGTCTGCCTAACTGTAAGTCGATGATTTAGCTATATGGTATGCTGCCTCCTGGATGCCCGTGGCTGAATATCGCATGCAGCTTACCCTAGACCACGTATCTCATTGGGCTACAATGCATGGCTTCCGTTTCTCCCCAACAAAAATGGTGGTCTTGCATTTCTCCTGCTTGAGAGGTGTCCACCCCAATCCCGATCTCAGGTTATATGGCAACAGGGTCCGATGTGTGGATGAAGCAATAGTTTTCCGGTTTGTTTTCGACAGAAGACTGACGTGGGTTCCCCATATTCGTACATTACGTTTATCTTGCCACTATGCCCTGTCTCCTACGGACTCTACCTCACTTGTCTTGGGGGACTGATAGAGCCACCCTGCTCTACCTTTACCGTGCTTTGGTACGGAGCAAATTGGACTATGGGTGTGTGGTATACTCCTCTGCTACTGAGGCACGGCTGCAGCCTCTCAGTTCAATCCATCATGCTGGGATCCGTCTGTCAACTGGAGCTTTCCAGTCTTCCCCCATTCCTAGTCTATTAGTAGACGCAAATGAACCGCGACTAGATCTCCGTCGCCAGTCCTTGCTGGTGCAGTGTTGGCACCGCCTTCACTGTCTATCTTCTTCACTAAGTTGTATGGCTGTCTCTGAGGTCGCTCTTTCCCTTTTTATAACACCCACCCTCGCTATCCGCAACCGTTTTGGTACAGAGTGAGGGCTTCCATGGAGGAGTTAGGTGTTCAGTCTTCTCCTGTTTGCCCTGTGTGTGTTCCCCGAGTGGTTCCCTGGCTCCTCTCAGAAGTATGGCCATGTGATTACTTCCCTGAGAGAAAGGCCTCGCATTCCACACAGGTAGCTCTGTCTTATTTTTTAGAAAAAGCCTCTGCCCACAGTGGCTCAATCCCTGTATATACTGAGGGTTCCAAGTCCTGCGTTGGGACAGGCTTTGGTGTAGTTTTCCGTGATTTTAGCCGTGGTGGGAGTTTTCCTCCTTCTGCCTCTGTTTTTACTGCTGAACTTACAGAAATTTTAGTTGCAATTGAGTTGATTTTTAGTTTCTCCCTGCATCTTTTACCATTTTTAGTGACTCAGCCAGTGCCTTGCAAGCTTTGTCTTGTGGCTTCTCATCACACCCTCTAGTCCCGTCTATCTTGGAGTGGCTGTTCTTATTACACAGGTGCAGATTTTCTGTACAGATGTGTTTGGTCCCCGCTCATATGGGGGTCGTAGGCAATGAGCGTGCTGACTCTTTGGCGACAGCCGCTGCCTCTCGCCCTTCCTCTCCCCATTACCATGTCCCATCTGAGGATTTATGTACAAGCACTATAGAAGCTGTCCGTCTCTGTTGGCAGAGAAGGTGGGATGCAGTAGGGGCGAACAAACTCCGCAGCATTCGTCAGAACCTGGGCGATGGGGGGTATGTGGGACTATCCCGACAGTGGGAAACAGCTTTGGCCCATCTCCAGGTTGGCCACACTAGGCTGACTCATGGTTTTTTAATGGAGAAGGCGCCCCCTCCCTATTGTGATGACTGTCTAGTTCCTTTGACTGTGTGGCATCTTCTTTTGGAATGACCCAGTCTTGAGGACCTTCATCGGCGGTACCTTTCTGGGTGCCGAGCCGACAACGGACTGTACCTTCTCTCCTCGGTGCTTGGGGAAGAGGCTTGTGCTATGGGAGGAGGCACCTTCTCCTTTGGGTTGAGTTCTGGCCTTCTCCACAAACTGTAGGGCTTTACCATATTTTAGTTTGTGTTTTATACTGTTCTCGTTTAACCTCTATCTTTCCACCAAGTTTTAGTTTTGGTTGTTTCTTTGATTTTGTCATTTTGTTTTATGCATTGTTTCTCTCTCTCTCTTCTTCTTTGTAATATATATTATGACTTCCTTTTAATGTTTGTGTTCGGTGGCATATGACCTCTGCTGTTGTGCCGCCATGTCACATTTTCATTTATTCATTCATTCCTTTCTCTGAAATCTCCATTCTAGGAGATTTCAATGTTCACCACCACCTTTGGCTCTCTCTCCTTTCACTGATCCACCTGGTGAACAACCCTACTTCTTTTATATCCTTAACCCCTACACCACAGGCATGTTTACCAATGTTTTGCGGGTCCTGCGGGGTTATTCGGGCTTCGACAGACTCTCAAAAAATATTTGCCAAAAATCAGTTATTAGTCCTAGAAAATTAAAATTACGTATGCTTATGGCACATACCTTCAGCTTTCTCCTGGAATGTTTGTTGAGCCTTCGTCTGTTACCGTAGGACTTGTGGAGACCTCTGAAGTTGGGTAACGAAGTCTCCACTTTACACTTCCCGACAACCGTAATATGATTACCACAGCCAGATATTAACACTATAAACATTTCTCTATGATTTTCAAGTAGTTTGGGATCCATACTCCAAAAAAAAAAAACACTGTGAAAGCAATGAAAATTACGAGCGCATATGACCGTCTCACTTGTGCTAGTTCACTCTTGGTACTCTGTCATTTATTATTCATAAAACCCCTCACACTTTATATTTCTATTGCTATATCACACTTATATATATCTAGAGTTTTTCTCCATAAGTTTCCTTCAGTAGTATTAGTTTATTGTCACTGAAGTCATTCAATTTTTCATTCAGTAAAATACGTAGAGAGCCACGAATTCACTTTCACTGTTATAAAGTATTTGTACTCATATTCTTATATTACTAATTACTTACATTACTATTTACATTTTCTATTGTATTTTCAATATTTACCCTTCTATTTCACTTTACACTATGTTAGTCACTGTCACTTTCAGTAAGATAAAACTATAATACACTGTTCAATCATATGTACTGAACATCCATTGCTTTCACTTGCTATTTACACATTATTTACACATTACTCTCCTTTCCCACTTGCACTTTTAGAACTGCTTCTGGCTGTGGTAATCAAAGAAGCAGGTAACACAGAGGGGAACCTGGCACTCAGCACACTGCCAAGAGGTGCGTTTGTGCTCAGGTGTGCGGCGGGTGGTATGTGCACACACCTGACATCTGCGGATCGCAGCCTTCCTTTTACCTGTGGCAGGCATTAGCTCCAGTCTTGCCGATCCGTATACGCCCTCTGCTCAAAGTGGTCGGGAAGTATTACTGGATGGCGCCTTGGAGTTGCTGCTGTCACCCTACCATATCTTTCCAGCAGCTGCTGAACACAAGTCCTGGCCAACAACCTCAGGGAGAAGGACTTGGGTGGCTTGACCTTTATCTTGTACAGGATGAAGGCGTTCAGCATCGTCATATCTATGAGATGCAGAAAAACTTTCCTGTACCACCTAGTATTCTTCCTGAGGCAATAGATCTCACCAATCATCATGTCGGACTTGTCCACCAGCCGCATGTTGATATTGTAGTCTAACACAGCATCAGGTTTCATCACAGGTTCGCCTGTCCTACGGTCGACCTTCCCACTGTCTGTCATTTCCCCCTTATGTACGGTGGTGAGCATGTACACGACCCTCTTGTCATGCCACCGTATTGCTAGCATCTTCTCAGACTTGTGTAGGTGCACGTCTCCTTGCTGCGAGGTTCCTGCCTCTGGGAATTTAGGGAAGTGGGCACGATTACTTTTGACAGTGCCGTAGGAGCCAATGCCGTGCTCTGAAAGGTATTTGGCAAGTTTCGGTGCTGTATAATAGTTGTCTGTATACAGCACATGATTCCCACCAAAATACTTTTCAAGGAGCACTTTCACTACACAGCCTGAGAAGCCAAGGGGGTGTGTTTTATCCAGATCGTCAGTGCTGGCTGAATAAATGACGAAGTCAAGGATGTACCCCATCTTACAGTGGCACAGTACAAAGAACTTGATTCCAAAGCGATGGCGTTTGCTTGGAATGTACTGTACAAACCGAAGATGTCCTCTGAACAAAACCAAGGATTCGTCAATGACAACCTTCTGAAAGGGGTGGAAGAATGACATAAACTTATCCTTCATTCTGCTCAGAATCTCCCGGATCTTCCAGAATGGGTCGGTTTGGGAAGGTACATCGTTGTCGGCAAAGTGCAGGTTTCCTATCATGTTCCGGAAGCGATCTCTGGCCATGTACTTATTGAAGGTGGGTGAGGGTAGTAAGGGGTCCAGGGACCAGTATTCTTCCAACTCATGCTTCTTTGAGTGTGGCATAAGAAGCATGAGGGCAAAGAACACATACAGCTCCTGCACTCCCAGCATGGACCACTGTTGCATCTTCGCTGCACCTGTACCACTTGCAGCATGTTGTGATTCATACCTGTTGGTCTCATCACATATGTGCTGCATGACTTCATCATCTAGGAAGGCCAAAAGATAGTCCACACACTCAGCATTATCGTCAAGAGTGAAGGCAGGCTGTACTCCTGAGGAGCTCTCATCAAAAACTAAATGTTCTGGCACAAAATCAGACCCTTCTGTCCACGCGAAGGCGTCCAGGATTTCCTGTCATGGCGGTGTAGGGCGGGTGAGGGTGGTGGGTGGCTGTGAGGCAGATTTATCCCGTTCAAGGTCACTCGCACTGACCCTGAGTTGCCGTACAGCACTAGCAGCCCTTACTCTAGTACCAACTCTACTTTTACTTGTCCGGAATTTACCTCTTCCTCTACGGCCTGCCTTCACTGTTGGTGCTGGTGGTGACTCCGACGATGAAGACTCTGGAGATAATTCAGCAGAAGAAAAGGAAGAAATGAGTGAAGTGGGGCTTGGGGAACGGGGAGGTGAATCAACTCGGGACTCATGGTGGGCTGGGTCACACAGGGCCATTGTTCTGGGACTAACAT
Organism: Coenobita brevimanus; assembly: GCF_032717465.1. Lineage (NCBI taxonomy): Eukaryota > Metazoa > Arthropoda > Malacostraca > Decapoda > Coenobitidae > Coenobita > Coenobita brevimanus. The sequence continues at coordinate 24,474,337 of NC_136971.1, forward strand.
GCCGCCTTTTCACTCCCTTCCCAAATTCCTTCCCTTGCTGCACTAACGGCTCTTTTCCCTTGGAGCTAGGGATAACTTCCGACACTGAAGCACTCATACTAGCACTTTCTGGCACGATTTCCTCACCCGGCTCATCACACGATTCACCCGAAGGGTCAAAATCACTATCCATCATCACCATAGACAATTCTGCTAGTTCACGTGCCACTGCAGAGTCACTTAGTCCTTTCCTGCTTCCCTCACGACTTTTTATGGGTGTAGAGGTCACGGGGCCCTTTGCAATGGGCGCAGAAGTGGCAGAAATGGCGGGGCGCGAGTGCAACATGTTTTGACCACAGCGGAGGACAAGGAACTAAATGCCGCGGCTTATCTGAGAAGGCAAGGGTTGACAATGACACTGAGGCTGACAGCTGCTAACTTACATGCTAATAAATTATTGGTAGAAAATCTCGGCAATACATAAAGAAATAGGTAGTTCCAGGTGAATGTAAATGTCACTTAGGCTTCTCCCTTCCTTTCTGATTATTATTTTTGTTACAGACATAGATTACAAGACATAATTCAAAGGGGAAATTACCATGGTAATGTAGCGAATGAATGCACGTGAGGTGTTGTCAGTTGATAATTAGCTAATTCCTGGTGTATAACACTATCACTTACCTTATTTTTTTTGGATATATATTATTTTGTATAAGTATAGGGCATAGGGCTTATTTCAATGGATGTAATCTGTGGAAAAATCCGGGGGAGATTTGCTTAGCGCAGCGCGGCCTGGGAGGTGAGAGGACAGGATAATGGAGGGCAGGTAGGGAGGGGAGTCAGGAAGGGGGGAAAATCGCTAAAATGTCAACAATGGATGGGAGTACAGATGAGATTTGGAGTGCTGACTAGTGTTGGACATTGGCAGTACTGATAGATGATACAAGCCACCACTTGAAAGCCCGGGATAATTCAAAATAACACAGAATCACAAAAGTGACGCCCCGTGGTATGATCCATTGCGCCCGAGCGTCACGAAAGTGACGCCCCGCGGTTAAGGGGTTAATAACCTAGAGCAGCTTGTACAGCACCCTACCTGTATCCCTGACCTCCTTGGAGAGAGCTGCAATACACGGTACTTGACCTCATCCTTACAACTAATCCTTCTGGTTACACTGTTAATCTTCTCTCTCCGTTGGGTTCCTCCGATCACAACCTTATTACCTTAACCTTTCCCATCGCTCCTTATGGCCTGTGGACTCTCCAGAGAAATGTCTGTGGCATTTTGGAGCTGCGGATTGGGAGGCCCTCAGGCAGGACTTCTTTGATTTTCTCTGGAATTGATTATTGTTTCCATGGCCGAGAGCCATCTGAGTGTGCCTCGTGCATTACAGAGGTTATTGTCTCGGGCATGGAAGCATGTATTCCTTTCTAATATCCTTTGACTAATGCAAGAAAGCCTTGGTTTAATCACGCTTGTTCTAATGCTGTCCAGAACAAGGAGAGGGCCAGAGCCAACCCACTCCTGAATCACATCTTGTTTATGTTTCTGCCCGGAATCGTGCTAAATCTGTTCTTCAGTCTGCTAAAAATAATTTCATCCATACTAAATACTCTCAACTTTCCAACTCGAATTCTTCCCACTCCTACTGGCATCTTGCCAAAAGCCTTTCTAACAATTTTACCTCATCATCCTTCCCTCCTCTTTTCTACTCCGATGGCCCTGTAACTATTTCTTCTATTGATAAAGCAGATCTCTTCGTTCAGACTTTCTCATCCAATTTCACCTTAGACGATTCCTGTGCTATTCCTCCATCACTTCCCCCCTCTGACTTCCTCGTGGCTGACATTAAAATTTCTTCATCTGATGTACTTTCTGCCATCACTAGCCTCGATACTAACAAGGCATATGGACCTGATGGAGTCCCTCCTGTTGTCCTCAAGAACTGTGCTTCTGTGCTTACACCCTGCCTAGGTAAACTCTTTCTCCTTTGTTTTTCAACTTGTACCTTTCTTTCTTGCTGGAAGTTTGTTCTCATTCAGCCAGTCCTAAAGTAGGCTTCCGTCAGGGATGCTCCACTGGGGATCTTCTCACCTAGTTTTCAGACTCCTGGTCATCCTCCTTTCGGGACTTTGGCGAAAGCTTTGCCATTGCACTTGACATCTCAAAGGCTTTCGATCGAGTCTGGCATAAATCTTTATTTTCCAACTGCCCTCCTACGGTTTCTATCCTTCTATCTGTGCCTTCATCTACAGCTTCCTTTCTGGTCGTTCTATAGCCGGTGTTGTAGACGGCCCTCGTTCTTCTCCTAGGTCTATCAACAGTGGTGTTCCTCAGGGCTCTGCCCTATCACCAACTCTTTTCCTTTTATTCATCAATGATCTTCTAAGCTGTACATCTAACCCTATCTACATGTACGCTGATGATTCCACCCTTCACTTTTCTATTCGGTTCCCGCAGCGTCCATCTCAGCAATTACTTCAGCAAACAAAGGATGAGGCTATGGCACACCTAATGCCTGCCTTGGCTCGTATCTCTGACTGGGGTGAAAATAATCTTGTTGTTTTTAATGCATCAAAGACTCAGTTTGTATATTTATCAACCCGACAAAATCTTCCACAGGAGTACCCTCTAATGTTTAATAATGTACAGCTCAATCCTGCATCATCCTTGAACATGCTTGGGGTTTCATTCACTCGGAATTTATCTTGGAAAGATCATATTACATCTCTTGTAAAATCTACTTCTAAGAGATTAGGTATGCTAAGCCAACTCATGCCTTCTTTACCCCTGCACAGTTGTTGACTTTATACACAGGTTTTATTTGCCCTTTGTAGTGTACAACTCTTACGTGTGGGGAGGCTCCCCATATACAGCTCTTCTCAGTAGGGTAGAGTCAAAGGCTTTTCGTCTCATTAACTCTCCTCTTACTGGCTCCCTTCAACTTCTGTCTCTTCACCGCACTGTTACATCTGTATCTCCTTTCTGTCGTTACTTCCATGGTCACTGCTCTTTTGAACTGCCTGCTTGCATCCCTCCACCTTTACGACGGGTGCATAGCACTGTCTAGCAGCAAACTCTCATCTCTTTTCTGTCCAGCTCTCTAATGCAAGAGTTAACCGTTATTCCCAGTCCTTCATTTATGCAACAAGTCAACTTTGGAACTGTCTCCCTCTGTCCGTATTTCGTACTTCCTATGACCTCCAGTCTTTCAAAAGCAGTGGATCTCGAAATGAAAGGATCTTCAATTTGGCTCTCTTTTGTATTGTTCTTTTTTTTCTTCTTGGAAGGGACAGTCATTGTGCGCTCCTAGCCTTTGGTTCCTTCTTCCTTGCATAAAAAAATAAAAGTTTCCATGATGTCTGATAACTGGCTCAAGCTGGTTAAGTTGTTCGTATCATGAATTTTTTAACTGTCTGAACTAAAAGGAGATTTTTTGAGAGTATTATGTAATAAGACATTTTTGATGGCCTGGGGCAACAGTGTTGTTGATATACATCATGTGGATTGACATTCCTAGTGAGAAGTTGTGTATGCCTCGAGCAGACACCACATACTGTACATGGTGATATGAGATATATGTTGGTGCCAAAAATCACTTCATATCTATAACTATTACATGTGTATCGCTCGGTAACACCAAACTGTCGTACAGTATCTACCACCTATAGTACTTGTTATTACAATTTATACAGTATACAGAAATATGTTACATAGCTGTTTCTAGTCTTGTTAAACAATTCATATTTAAGCAAATACATGGTATTTGTTATAATATTGTGAACTTGAATATAATAACATAACTGTGGAAACACAGTAACATAATATTATTGTAACATATAATAAATGTGCATATTAATGGATATAATAATGCAAATAGTTATACAATAATAATAGTAGTACAAAGGCAAGCCTTAGTAGTTAATTATATATATATATATATATATATATATATATATATATATATATATATATATATATATATATATATATATATATATATATATATATATCTACATCTCTCTCTCTCTCTCTCTGTCTCTCTCTCTCTCTCTCTCTCTCTCTCTCTCTCTCTCTCTATATATATATATATAAATATATATATATATATATATATATATATATATATATATATATATATATATATATACAGTATATATATATATGCCTGAGTAAGGCTGAGAGGAAGACCACGAATAGGATGGATGGACAGTGTGAAGAGAGCGTTGGATGCGAGAGGGATATCTGTTGAGCAACGCTGTGTGTGATAGAAATGTATGGAGAGAAATTGTGAATGAGTAAATGATGACACAGCCCTGAGGGGATTTTTTCCCGCATTTTGTCTGATCAGCTGATCAGATCAGGTTCGGGTAAGGGGATGGGTCTATTATGATGTGGCAGGGGTAAACCAGCCCTGCTATCAGGCCCTGCTGCGGATGTCACTGATTGCACTGCACAGTTGACCCTCATGGGATGTGGTGCGGTGAGAGGATCTGTCCCTTCTCTCCCTTGGGGTTAAGATGTGAATAAATGTGTTTCAGAGGATGAGTAAATTGTGAATGTGTCGTCCTGTCTCAGCTACCTCTCTTTCCTTGGGGGAAGCAGCTTAGGTATATATATATCATTACATCTATCTATCTATCTATACACACACACACACACACACACACACACAATAGCAGCCGTGGCTCAGTGGGTTAGAGCGCTCCACTCTGGCTGAAGGGTCGGAGGATCGAATCCACCCAAGGGTCATTGGTAGACATCAGGAAGGGCATCCGGTCATAAAATGCTACACGCTCCAATCCAAAAGCCCTCTACCCAGGGGCATCGCCTTAGCCCTTCGGGGATACCTGGCGTAAAAACAAAACAAAAAAAAAAAAAAAAAAAAAAAAAAAAAAAGTAAGGTTATATGGAGCCCCATATTTTGTTTTATATACAGTATATATACAATATTTACAGTATTTTCTAAGATTGTCTCACTCGTAAAGCACAGCCCTTGAAGACAGACTCCAAGTTAGCAATCCTGGCTTGCATTCTGTGCATAGTCAATAGTAATACAGCAAATATGATGGATAAAATTACACAGTTGACTGAAGCTGGGATGTAAGCATAATATGGGTTGAACATAATCCTCCTGTATTCCTCCCCAGGTTGTATTGTTTAATTTATCAGTTACATGGTTTCAGACGTGGGCGAAGTCAGCTTAATGTGTGTACTCATATGTATGTTCATCCTAGGCAATGGTTGCAAGTACTTATGTGAGTGGTTAAGAATAGCAAAGTATTTTTTACTTGGTAAAGTGGACAGTTTAAGTGTCAGGACTGCACAGTAATCCGGTGGTATGTGTAAACCAAATGTTGAGGTATTGGCTGGAGGTGTGTCTGGGTAAGTCACAAATGCTGATGTATTTTTATTAAAGCAGAAAAACTGTTAATGTCAAATGCGTTGATGATGGATGATTTTATCTGGAGCAAATATGAAGTTGCAATGATGAGAGATGTCGTGATTCTTTATGACAGCCATTTCACAAGGGACTGTTTCAGCAGGCTGAAACGTGAAGACTTACGAATGACATGTGAAATGCATGCAATGATGTGCGACATTTATGTTCATCTGTTGCTTCACTAGCGAAAGTGACAACATCCTGTTTCGTGGAGACCATGATGACTTCTGTTTTGACGATGATGGTGACTAATGAGCCATCTTTCTTTGAAAGGAAAAGGGTATAATTGATGGTCTGTGAAAAAAATCATGTTATGAATGGTACATGAACTACTCTTGATGTTGATATGAGTGTTGCTTCTAGATATGGATAATATAATAACAGCTTTCCTCAATCAAGGCTTCAGACCATACAGTACTTATGCATGCCTTAACTGATTATTTGACGGGGATTGTGAATGAGGAGTAAGTTAATGGTAATCATTCCGTTTCCATAATTAGCAATTCCTTTCAAGAAAGACAGGTCTCTCGAATTGTCTGACTAAAGAATTATGTCAATATGCCCCATGATCACTGAGAAGTGTTTGAAAAGTGTGTTTTTTCGTTCTAGTGCATTTACTTTCTCATCAGTTTCTTGAGTTGATTTCTCTTCCTGAGGTTCTTTACAATTGTCATCATTACAATATTCTGGGTATAAGCTAGCTATGCTGATACATGAAAATTTGTGTAATCTTATTGAACTTGTTATAATTATATTTCCACAAGATCATTTTATGTAGCCAGTCCAAAAATGTTACCTTGAATTGCTCCACGGATATCAAACAAGCCACGTTTGTTAGGTGTATTTGCGATGTTGTTTGTTTCCCTAAGTGTGTCACTCCCACCCTGGATCATAGTGAGTATTAGCCTGTTCTAGCTTCCAGTCGGCTAGTAATTACTTCAGACACCTCTTGTGTGGGATGATCATGTGAGGAAAGACATCTTAATACTGATTCTAGAATACTAAGTGGTCCTGATAACTACTGCAACATGGCCGGTAGGTCTTTCAGTACATCCAAACTAATTTCGGTACTCATTATGTCTTGCACAATAGTTGTCGAAGCGGTTGGTGCATTCAGCACCCTTGTCTCATTACATGTTGAGGAAGTAAGTGATGTGTTCCTCTTGATATCACCAAGAACATCATGATCCATGGAATAATTCGCCTAATCTTACCTGCCCAGAGAATAACTATATTAGATAGCTTATTCACTGCTATTAGCAAGTCATGCTATGGTTGATGAGAGTGATGATGAACATCTCCGTTACCTCGACGTGTTCAACATATTACCAATAAAAGGAGTCTGCATCATTTTCTAGGTCCTGTAAATACCTTGTTATTGTGAAAGCTGTATTGGTTGCTCCTATGTTTGTCTGTTTGGTATGCGACTGCAATTTACTCCATTATGTGTTAATTTTTTCTGGTTTCTATTCATCATATGTACTAGGTTTCTCGGTCGTATCGAATGTTATATAATAGCGAACTAAATTTCTTGAGACTCTTTAAGTGATTAATATCAATATTTTTCTCTTCGTCACTTGTCAGTGACTTAACACTACATTATTGGCTGTTCTCTGAATGACTCAGTATTGGCCTTCAAATTCCTTTAACAGTTATTGCCTCTAACATGAATCCCATAAACAGTATCACCTATGTTGACATTTTATTCTTTTGCCTTCTTATTAAATGATACCGTCATCTCTTCCTTCGACACTGTTAATTGTTTCTTCAGTTTTGTGTGTATTTCTTGAAATTCACATAAACAAAGTTTAGGATAATCATCATAATTGTATATATAGACATTTCTTTGCCTTTCCATATCTCGTATGGGAAACGTTTGTCTGTCCCGTGTTTCTCTTATAGAATTGTTAACTACACAGTTAATTGATGTTTCCACACTGGGAGTCCAAGAATGCCAGTTTGCATAATTCTTGTTGAGAATGTGATGTACTACATGTATTTAAAAAGTTTTCGGGTCTATTCTTAACAAAAAACAATTAAAGACATCTTTCCTGTCACAACCTTCTTTGTGATCGCCAGTAGTCTATGAATTCCTCCAGGGATGCTCCACTGGCGATCCTCTCACCTGCCTTTCAGACTCCTGGTCATTCTTCTTTCGGGATTTGGCGAAAGCTTTGTCATTGCACTTGACATCTCAAAGGCTTTCGGTCAAGTCTAACATAAGTCTTTAATTTCGAAACTGCCCTCATCTCGACTTCCTTTCTGGTCGTTCTATAGCTGCTGTTGTAGACGGCCATCATTCTTCTCGCGGAGCTATCAATAATGGCTTTCCTCCGGGATCTGTCCTTTTACCAACTCTCTTCCTTTTTTTTCACCAATGACCTTCTAAGGTGTACATATAACCCTATCCTGTCGTATGCTGACGACTCCATCCTTCAGCTTTTCATTTGTTTCCTGCAGTGTCCATCCCAGCAGTTGCTTAAAAAAAAAAAAAAAAAAAAAAGAGGCTATGGCACACCTAATGTCTGACTTGGCTCATATCTCTGCTGGGGTAAAAGTAATATTGTTGTTATTAATGCATAAAAAACTCAGTTCTTACATCCGTCAACCCGACAACATCTTCCACAGAATTACCCTCTAATTCTTAATAATATCCAGCTTAATCCTGCATCATTATTAAATAAACTTGCGGTTTCACTCTCTCGGGATTTGTCCTGGAAAGAACATACTATATACCTCTCTTGTATAATCTGCTTCCAAGAGATTATGTGTGCTAAGTCGACTCCGTGCCTTCTTTACCCTTGCACAGTTGTTGACTTTATACACGAGTTTTATTCACCTTTGTGTAGAGTACACCTCTCATGTGTGGGGAGGCTCCCCACATACAGTTCCTCTCATCAAGGTGTGAGTCAAATGCTTTTCTTTTCATTAACTCTCCTCCTTACACTGGCTTCCTTCAACCTCTGTCTCTTCACTGCACTGTTGCATCTTTATCTCTTTTCTATCACTACTTCAATGGCCACTGCTTCTCTGAACTGTCTGCTTGTATCCTCACACCACTATGATGGGTGTGTAACATCTGTCCAGCAAAATACTCTCATCCCTTTTCTCTCCAGCTCTCTAATGCAAGAGTTAACCGTTAATCCCACTTCTTTATATATGCAACAGGTTAACTCTGCAACTGTCTTCCTCTGTCTGTATTTCCTACTACCTATGATCTCCAGTCTTTTAAACACAGTGTGTCCAGCCATCTCGTATGTACCGATCTTGAACTGGCTCTCTGTTACATTTTTTTTTTCTTGGAAGGAACAATTTGTGGGCTCCAGGCCTTTGGTTCCTTTTTCCTTGTATAAAAAATTATTCTTTGTTATTCTGTCTCTCCACTAATTCATTGGAAGCTGGCTGGTATGGTAAGATATTAGCCCTTCGTGGGCCAGAGGTTAACAAGTTACACAGAAGGCCGATGGGGTCCCGGTGGACCCCTAGCCTTCATGGTGTATTTCTGCCATATTCATAAAGTTATATCTACTAAACATTGTACATATGTTGCCCAGGACACGGCACGTGGAACCAACCCACCAAGTGTCCCTTTTCGTTTTTGTTTTTCTTTATTGTCATTTTAACAGATTTTTTTTAATTACAATTTTATTAAAGTTTGAGTGTGGAAGTACTGATTCTACACTTATTTTAATGTCTGATTGTCAGTATTCTTGGAACAGGTTCTTTAAATTATAAGTTCATGAGTAAAATAAATTAGCATGATCATAAAATAAGTGTCTCTATAATATTCAAATATGGTACAACAATTTCTTGTTTTATCCTCTTGATGAGCATCTCCTGTATTTCTACCACCACTTGCATTTTCAGAATTATCATCAGCACTCACAGGAGACTCAATACTACTACACTAATTTCACTGTCTGATCATTCAAGCACTTCATAATCATCAGTGTCGGATACAGATAAATCACCATCTGAATAATTTTTTTCTTCTTGGTCACCTTCTGCCACCGCCATTGAGGCATAAAACTTTGCTACTGGTATTGACATTGTCCTAATGTTTATAATCTGAAATATCTGGAAAAAAAAAAAAAATACAGGTATATAAAAATTAGTCACACGAAAGGCCAGGTGGGGTCCTGGTGGACCCCACTGACATTTATTGCAATGTCACTCCTAAATCGTGCGAGATTTTTTTGCTCAGATTTTATGAGAATATAAAATAACCATCTACAATAAAAGTCGTGAGAGGCCAGGCTGTGAAAGTAAAAAATGGCTTAATGGCAATATTAAACATGCTGGAGTCTGCAGGGACCCCATTTGCCCACGAAGGGTTAGTTATTTTATGCTGTATTGCTTGCATTATTCTTGCAAAATTTCAGAGTTGAATTCAACATTATTGTCACTCATTAGCTCCTTTGGTGTGGTGAACATACAGATAACACTACCAATGATTGCTCGCGTTACTGTTTCTGCTGTTCTATCCTTAATTAGAACCAAAATCACATATCTTGAGAATTTATCACTAGCAACAAAAAGATATTGATGGTGATTGGTAGATGTGGGAAGCTTAAGATAGCTGCGGCAACGTCCCATGGTTGGTTAGGCACCGGATATTTTCCTGTAGGTACAGGTGTGAACCTATAACCTTATTGTCTTGCATATGACTCATCTGTCAATGTGATTGTGTATATTTTTGGGTAACGATGGCCAATAATTCAACATCCGGGCCTGCCTTACTGTCCCATCTTTGCCAGGTAATAGTAAATGTGTAAACTGATTGCTGAGAAGGCGTTATTTTGTGACCCAGTATTATGTAAGACATAACAATGGCATGGTACAATGTTGAGAGTGATTTCTTGATTAACTTTGCATTAATCAACAACAGCCTGGATAGTTTTGTTTAGGTATAAAGAAAACTGGTGCATTCCATGAGGACGCTGAAGGTTCAATGATATCCAAGCTTAAAATTTCATCTACATATAGTTTCGCCAAAACACGTTGGGAATGTTTAACCCTATAAGATGGCACGTAAATAGGTTGTGTATCATGTATCACGTTAATATGGTGTTGTATCAAGTTAGTACAGCCTAATTTATCACCAGGTAATACAACAGTCTGTTGATATTTCTATAGTAAATTCATTAGATCATTGTCTACATTAGAATACTCTGAGCAAATAAAATGCTTTTTACTCTCTGTCGTAAGAGTTTACTTGTGTTCATGCTCTACATACTGTCACTCCACATATAGGAGCTAAGCAAGTCTCTGAGTTGCATATAAACGTTCCTTTCTTGATCTTCACATATCCATTCATGGTGTTTGCTAAAAAGACATTAGTCTCACCTTTGTCATTTACCTGACATAAGGCGCTTTTCATCAAAAGGCCGTTTATTCTGATAGCCTCTTCTTAATAAAATGACATTACAATTTCATAATTGAATCTTTGTTGCTTTCATATAAGATCTTCATGGTATATCTATATCATACTTAATGCTAGCTGGGTTAATGAGTGAGTCATGGTTGAGCTGTGAGTCAGGTGTATGACGTGACCTTAATTGAAACATAGAAGAGGTAGTGATTAAGGGCTGGTCTAGGCACCTATTTTCTAGAGGATATTGTAAATCAGACTCTACTATTTTTTGTTTTGTATTTAATTGCTCTTGTAACTTAAGATTTTCTATAATTGTAGGGTGTAGTGTCTGCAGATGAAATTTCCTCTACGACCTCTTTATCGAAGCTAATTCCATTGTAATATGGCATTAACATTGTATTTTGTGTTCTCATTTTATTTAAGCCAAGAAGCATATTTCCTCTAATTGATACTTTTTCTACTACAAAGAAGATACTGGGAATGATTTGGTGGTCCCTGTGAATTTGATGTCTAACTCTATCTATCTATCTATTGCCAGACGCCTTAATCCCACAAGGGGTGGCCACAAACAAATCACCTCCATGTCGCCCTGTCCTCTGCCATTTCCCTGTCCTCCTCTCAGCTCACACCCCTCTCTCTCATGTACCTCTCCACTCCATCCCTTCATCTCATCATACTAATTACTGGTATTTCATTACCGTCCACAGTATATAAATAAAAGTCAGAATTTTCCAAAAATGTCACTTTCC